>NC_142112.1:3665000-3900000 GCF_056152115.1 Neolamprologus brichardi
TAACCCCCCCCCCCCCCCCCCCCCCCCCCCCCCGAAACACATACGAAGCAATCGGAGGTTGTTTTTTTAACCAACCCCAGTTCGTCAGTAAGTTAAATGTATTTATAAATCACAAAGTGCTTCACAATACAACCAGAAATATAAATAATAATATAAAACATTAATTAAAAGCTTGTTTGTATAGAAATGTCTTCAGCTGCTTTTTAAAGAGTCGATGGTGTCTGTACAGCGTAAAGACCACAGAGCTCCACAGCCTTGGTGCCCGGGACCAACAGTGACCCCTGACCTGACGACCTAAGTGCTCAGGATGAAGTTTCAGCAGGTCAGAGATAAACTGGGGAGCTTCAGCGTGCAGAGCTCTAAAAGATAAAACTACAATTTTAAAATGAAACCTAAAATTTACTGACAACCAATGAAGAGAAGCCAAAACTGGAGTAATGTGTGAGCTGTTGGTGCCGCAGCGTTCTGTACTGAAGGTCTGCTGAATAGCAGGTGGGCGGGGCTTCTCTGCTTCCAGTCAGAGATGACCATGGCGAGGTCATGTACCCTGTCGCTGACATCCAGAACCACTTTTGTTACTTTGTTTAATATGAGCACTGTAACGTAAATGGATACCACTTGAAGTTGTGCAGAAACCAAACCCTGACTCACCAGTTATCCTTCATATTAAGTGTAACTGTTGTGTTACAGCGCTACTTTCTTTATTCATGAAAGCGAGTCACCCCAGCTGTAGCTAGCATAGGACACGAGTGTTCATCGTTTTCACTCTTTAATTTGTTGACTGATCAGAAACAGTTCAGTGGATTCAGAGGGACGTAAACACGGCTGTGTCGGGCTGTGGCTCGTGATCTCACCTTGATGTTTCCTCCTCCAGGTGAATGGCTCACATTGTCCATGGAGCCCACTTTGGACTGAGCCTTTTCCCTAAAGTTCACTTTGTGGGACTCGATCTTCACATCGCCGCCTCCTGCAACACACACATGTACACAGATGCAAGCTCGTGCAGTCACAGACAGCCTGTAGTGCTGATGTGTTGATTCATTGTTGTTGTTTTATGACAGCAAACTCAGAGCACACAGTTTTTAGCTCACCAGGCTTGTGCTTAAGGTTGTCCTTGGAGCCCAGCTTTGACGTCACCTTACTGACGTCCACCTTCTTGTTGAGAATCTGCACCTGTTGAATGTCACAAATGTTTCTTCTTTAATCCTCAGATTTGTGTAAAAATGCTCGACTGGGGTTGAATAAAAGGACCAATCAGAAAAAAGAAACCTAACGTCCTGATTACTTTGAGCTACCAGCATCAGGACAAACAGCACGCTGAACAAACCGTATCTTCTAGTTTCTTCGTCCATGTTGTAGAAAAATGTTTTTTTGTGAAATATGTTTGTGCTGAACCCACGACAGAGACTAAAGGGAGGAGCTTGGCACAGCATCGTTGCAGGAAACCAGAAACCCAAGATTTCTCTCAGTGATTTTGTCCTTACAGAACCGAGACAGCCAATCAGAGGGCAGAGGCTCCTGTTGGGTTGAGTAGGGTTTAGTAGGTTAGTGGGAGGGCGGGACAACACAACTTTAAGGAAGCGAGCGGGAGTGTGAAGCAGGTTCTGGGGAGGGGCTTGTACCTAAGCTTGGCCAGCATGCCAACAACTACAAAGCTCCATTTTCCAGCCAAGAGCAGCATTTACGTTACGAACATCGTCTTACAGTTCTCTTCTTTACACTGTGCTTCTCTTACAGCATTTCATCTGTGGCCTTCCCTTCATTCGAGCCATTTTAATGGGCTCTAAATATCAGACTAACTGGCCGGGACATGTGGGCTCTGGTTGTGGGCCAGACAGTACTTACATTCCCTCCACCAGGAACATGCTTCATATTGTCCTTGGAGCCCAAGCGAGATGTGACGTGGCTGAAGTCCAGCTTTTTGGAGACTATCTGAACCTATATGGATACAGCATAGCAGCAAGAGGGGAGCAGAGAAGAGCGAGGGAAAAGGGGGGAGGAGATGATAGAGGAGAGGTGAGGTAGAACAGAAGCAGAAACGAGAAGAGAAAGTGCAGGGAGGAAGAAGTCACCATCACAGGTAGGGTTAGAAAGGAAAGGATAGAAGGCAGAGCGAGGCTCTCTGGCTACAAACACTACTTTAGCTAAACGTAGCCGGTCGTTCAGCATCGCTGCTGTTTAAATAGAGATGGAAACAGAGCACCTGGAGAAAAGGACAGCTGAAGGCCCCAAAGAGCACACCGAACCTGCTTTATGAAGCGCACACATGCAGCACAGCATACAGACACCGGGCCGGCTCACGTCAACGTCTCGGACCCTCATTAAACTCTTTAAATGGAGACGCTGCCGTACACGTTGGTTAGCTGAACTAAACATACACCAAGAATTTAAACACACATATTATTTACAATACGTCAGGTTAGACTGCTAGACCCAACACACACATTCTGCATCCAAATGAGTTCAGTACGGTGGCCCTGAGAGGTCAAACACACCTTAACAAAACAACAGTAGACAGAAAAATGCAAAAGCTCATGAAACACAGCAGACGTCGAATAAAACACGTGAAAAATAGAAGAAATGCAGAAATAGCTAAAAACTAAATCACGAAGGAAAACAGAAGCGTTTCTGGGGACACGAGAAGTGACAGGCTAACAAGCTAACAGGCTAATAAGCTAACAGGCTAAAGGGCTAACAGGCTAAAGGGCTAACAGGCTAACAAGCTAACAGGCTAAAGGGCTAATAGGCTAACAAGCTAACAGGCTAACAGGCTAAAGGTCAACATGTATCTACAGTATCATATGAAACACATCGATAAAACACACCTGCACCTCCCTCACAGCACCGATGAGTCCTCTGCTTCTATTAAGCATGTTTGAATTTTACTTGTAATGAGTGCAGTTCGTTTTGTTTCGTGTCCCAGAAACACTCGTGTTTTGTTTTCTGATTCAATTTTAAGCTTTTGCTGCATTTTTTCCTACAATTGTTGTTTTTTATTCAACTTGTGTTTTTTGGTGTTTTTCTATTTGTTTTGTCACCCTGACCGACAATAAGACGGAGACAAAAGAAGAAGAGCAACAAGCTGCATTTGAAAGATCCATAGATGACGTCTGTAGCTGTCTGGGTCCAGAACATAGTTTGGTCTGTGAGCTCAGTAAGCACGTTCCAGATGAATTTATGCTGTAAACGTCTATTTTTAAAGTCCTACTAAACACAGGTGTTCATGTGTAAATTATGATCAGTGGGTGGACCCACACTGGCCATGCCCATCTTTTATATACAGTCTATGTTAATGATCACACGTACCAATCATGTGCAGGTGACTGTGTCCATGTGTGACTGATCTTTATCTGGACTTTTTATTTTTGTCCACAAACTAAAGATTTAGACTGGGAGAGCAGCGGCTTGCTTCAAACAGCTTCTCTGCATTGTGTTAACTCACAAGCTGCTTCAAACCCCAGGCCAAGGTTAATTATCTTGGTTAATTAATGAGCAGAGGGTTCAAATTTAATTACAAATTAACCATAAACAATCTGATAACTAATTTCCCCACAGACACGTCTGATGTCCGTGTTGGGAGAAACTGAGAGAACAGGAGGCGTGTACAATTTCAAGAGCCTCCAGTATACTGGCTAGCCTGCTCTTGTGCTCTCACTGGGTCGAGTTATTAAACAAACAACAGAAATGAGAAGCAGAGAAAGGCAAGCGGAAAATATATCAACAGAAAAGAGGGTCGTGGTGGGAGGATGGAGAGGGAACTCACTTTGCCCTGGCTGCTTTCTTTGGAGGTGAAACCCCTGCTCTGAGAGGAAGGAGGCACCTGGGGAGACAAGTCCACGCAGGGTCAACAACAACACCTCGTTAAAAAACACAGGAGGAGGTCAGAGTGCAGAGATTGTTTGGACGCACAGCAGTGAAGGTAAGGAGTGAGGGGACATGGAGGTGAAACGAAGGAGGGGAGCGAGGAAGAGTGGAGAGTACATGCACGAGCAGACCCCGATCAACCCGATCGACTCCACAGTACTCAGTGCTCTGCTGTCTCATTGGACTGTGAAACCAGGGCAACAACACAATCAATGAATAAAATGGCATCTTTAAAATGATCATTTAAGGTTAATTTTCTGTGTTACTGCAAATGAATCAGCTTTTGTCCATCAAATAAATGTTGGACTTCCTGTAGCAATGAAAGCACACCTAAAGAGCCTTGATGGAAGTTGTGTGTCTACAATGACAGTAGATGTACATGCAGAGGAAATCTACTCGACAAACGCACGCAAAACGACAAACAGTGAAAAAGAGAAGAAGCAGAACTATGGAGACCATTTTCCTTCAGTTAGTGAGCTGATAGGCTTTTAGTGGGTTGGACAGGTAGGAACCCACAAGAGGTCAGCGTCAGGTGTGAAATCAGAGTTGCACAGTCCACTTCCTGTTAGTCCATGTGCGGTCGGTGTCAGAGAGCACACGCCACACTCATACAGCGGTGAAGACCTACCTTCCCTCCTCCGGGCTGGTGCTTCATGTTGTCCGTAGAGCCGATCTTGGAGCGGACGTTGCGGACATCGGGAGCTGTGGCGGGGCGAGCTGTGCTCCGGGAAGCGGCGGTCGCTGTGGTCGAAGAGGCGGCCCGTGGGGCGCGGGGCACCGGGGGCTTCTTCTCTGGCCCCGTGCCTGCGGCGGAGGATGGCGTTGCTGGTTTGGCTGCTGTGGTTCGTGTGCGGGAGGCAGTGGTGGTGGTGGAGGCAGTGCTGCGGGTGGTGGTGGTCTTAGGCTTGCTTGAGTCAGCTACAGGGAGAAAATAATGATACAGAGCTTTATAGATGTCTCTGCCAAACTAGAATTATGATGGCAGCTTTTTCAAACAAGAGGGAAAAAAGCAAAATAAAATATGGCGGGCATGCATATCCAAGGCAGGGGCCCCCGGACGACACAGCCCCTGGGATCCCCGGGACACACAAAGCACTCCACCACGTTAGGTAGTGATTCATGGACGCTACACCAGTCTGTGGTGGTGAAGAAAGAGCTGAGTGTGAAAGCAAAGCTCTCAATTTACCTGTCGATCTACGGCCCTCACCTACGGTCACCAGCTGTGGGTAGTGAAGGACGAGATCGTGGGTACTCTCCCTTACAGACGGGTGAGAGGGTGAGAAGTTCAACCATCTGGGAGGGCTCAACTGGAAAGGAGCCAGTTGAGGTGGTCGAGCATCTGACGAGGTGACCCTGAATTTCAGTAGTGTATAAATACTGCTAAAAGCCGACTTCCTGTCTCTATTGTAAGCTAGGATAATCACCTCCTGGCTTTATATTTAATGCACAGCTCTTAATGTGAAGCTCTTGGTTATTTCCAATGATGTTAAACTCTCTGCTAAGCATCTAAGAGTTTCGACATTATTGCTCCGCGTCTTCTCAAAGCTGCTCGAGGGGTAATAACAAACACACAACGCTGCCTGTTATCAACCTTAACATAAAAACCTAAAATTAACATTACAGAAAAATATCCAGCGGTGCAAAAACCCGTCTGCATCCTTTTCTCTGGCACAGAGGCACCACACGTATCTTTGAAGTGAGGGAAAGACACGCTTTTCAAACACCATTGATTTTCAGTGCTGTAATCCTCTCTGAGTAAAGACACTTTAGCTCCAGCATCCTAAGCCAGCCTGCACGGTGCAGTGCAACATTTGCACCAATTCAAATCTGTCAGTTCACACACTTTGGGCTGGACCGTATGCCAACTCTTCTTTCAGAGCGCTGAGGCGTCCTGGACCACGTGTCCTGCTGTCAGTCCTCCCCGAGAGCCTGTCGGATATCTCCGGCTCCCGTTAAGACATATTTAACGGAGGAAATCCTCCCCCTCGCCTTCATGTTTCTAAAGAGTAATTTGACTTTCTGCATGAACCCTGGCAGATTAGACGAGCTGCGGCTGCATCAGCAAAGAGCTGCAAACTCCTGTCAACAGCAAGGGGACAGTAATCCACAGGCTGCTGTGGTGAAGCTTTTTAACTCTCCAGAGCCTTTCAGCAGTAAAGCCTCCCTCTGCATAAGCCTGCCCGGCATTGTCGCGGTCGGACACAATGAGCGCGTTCTGGTGTCACAGTCCTGCTGACAGCTCTCCTGGTGCCAAAACAGAAACTACTCTGTCAACAGGAGGAGACAGACTGAGGCGAAGTGAGGAGAGGATTACAGGGAAGAAGAAACAGGAGAGAAACATGCAAAGAGACGGCACAGATGGGAGGGGGCACTGCGGAGTACCCTCATTATATCAACTGCAACTGTCTGTATCTACACTGGACTGTGCGATACTTTAACTGTCACTAAAGTATTGTCCCATCTTGAGAACAGAACATGCACCGCAGTGTCGACCCCCGAGCAGACGAGCTGTACACGGTGGCTTCAGTACGCCTGTTCAACAGCTTGTTAATGCAGATAACTAACTGAAAGCACTGAGCCCAGCAGCTATGGTCAAGATGAGCAGCTGAAGTTTAAACTGAGAATCAGAATGTGGATAAAAATGATCGACTGTGACCTTGAACCTGGCTGTCGGTGCCAGACGGGGTGGCCTTTACAGAGACTGGTCTGAAAAATGCAGAAGACCACACCTCATGTCAGCAACGAACACAAAACAGAGGCTACAGCTCACACGAGCTCACAAACAGACTGAGAAGGGTCAGGATTAAACTACAGGTGTACACAGCATCGGGTTGGATCCATACGTATCAGCGGTTCATAGCTGAAGCACACTTTGCTCTTAGTGTTAGCGTTCTGAGCTATGTGGAGCAGGAGATCTGTATGATGCTGTCATCTAAAAAAGGACCAAAACCTCAGAGGAGCGTTTCCAGCTGAACGGGAACCTTGTTGAATCTTAAAGCAGTGCTGTAACCCAAACCTGAGCCCGTACTCGCTGCACTCCGCTGATTAGTGGCCGTGGTTTACTCGTCTGTGCCACGTGTCAGAAGACTTGGTAGCTCTAAGGTGGCACAGGCAGATTCTCACTGCACCCATATATATAAGTGTGGCCATGGATAGTTCTGCTCAGCCCCATCACACCTGAGTCCTCATGCTTCAGTCTTATCTGCGTCTTAGTCTATTTTTACCTTGTTTAGCTTTAATACTTGTTTTGTTTGTTTACCATGTTTTTATTTTGTTGCACTAATGTAAGGTGATCTTGAGGGTCTTTAAAGGTGCCTATAAATAAACTGTATTATTTTTAAATGTATTATCTGCAGTCTTAGAATGACTGAACCACAAACATGTGCTTACACATGTACTAACAAAGGAAAATAAACTGACTACACAAAGGCGTCTGTGCCCGATAGAATATAACTAATACTGTGAGCCTAATGAAACTGCGCTGCTCGTACTAACGACAAAGTCAAAGTGTAATAAGGTCGCACACTGTGGTGGTTTCTACCTGTTGAAGTCCTCGGGGTGCTGGGTTTCTTCTCCTCTCCTGGTTTGCTTTCTGTCTTAGAGGCTAAAAAGAAAATGTTTAAACATTTGTCAGTCGTGTCATTTATCAACACGATAAATAAACCGAGTGTAAAGAAAGCCGCACACATACCCAGAGGCTTTTTGGCTGCAGCAGTGGTAGTGGTGCGAGTAGATCCTGCCGTGCGCACTGGTGCAGTGGTTTTACTGGCTGCTGTGGCAGCAGACGTGCTTCTGCTGGTAGAACCTGTTTGATTTGAGGCAGCAGTGCTGGACTTTGTCACTAGGGGGCGCTTCTCTGTTGTTGTCTGAAAAGAAAGAGAGAAATAAATCTGGGCGAGGTGATATGTCATCCAGGAAGAGAGAGAAGCAGCTAATGAATATGAGCAAGCATCTGCGGAGGGATATCACATCAACAAAACAGGCAGCAGCAAATTAGGTCACAAAGCATCTTCAGTGTGCCTGGATGTTGTGATCAGTCCAGGCAAATGTTCGCTGAGATATTCAGGTCAAGGATTTTGCCCCAATTGGCGGAAGATATGGACCCAAAGTCCTCAACGATGATTACACATTTCACTCAGCAGCGTGTTTGCCTCTTGTAACCCTCAGAGCAGGCTAACCTTCACATTCAGCCGAGCCGTCACCCTGCACCCCTGGGTGCTCAGCAGCTCCATCAGGGCTGTTAATATGTTGTTGGTGCAACAGTGTTTACCTTTAAGGAGCTCAGCAGAGGCTGACAGAAGGTTGACTGCTCTTTTTGGGGAACAAGGCATTAAACTGGACAAGCCGATTGATAAATGGAACTTTTTATTCTATTTTATTGCCAACTCACAACAACAAGACCTACAATAATACAAAAGGCCAACAATCATATGACCCCCTATGAGCAGCACTTTGGTGACAGTGGGAAGGAAAAACTCCCTTTTAACAGGAAGAAACTTCCAGCAGACCCAGGATCAGGGAGGGGCGGGGCCATTCGCCATGAAAGGTTAGTGTCACAGCTTCGACATAATATCAGTTCCATATACAGACATTCTTATAACTGCATGTTTGCAGCTCCTGCGGTGGATACAAACAAGTAAATATCTGCATAGTTATAAAACCACTCGTGTGTTTGCATATAACACAGACGGCTACAGTAAAACACTCCTGTTCATTCAAACGAGAGGCACAGATAAATGTTTCAGCATGTTTAACCCTCCTGGCTTTTTTCCTGCATTTCCAGCTCACAAACTTTACATGCATTTACATTTTCACCGTCTCTGCGAGCCTGTGCACGCAAACAGACCAGATGGCAAAGATTCATGACCGAGGGGGAAACAGACGGTTGTTAGAAACTCCACTGATCCTAACTTTAGTTAGAAGAAGTAAGAAATCTGTTGTCCTGATCGATATGGATGAGGTTTAATAAAATCACTTCAAAACATAAGAAGGATTCATTGTGATGAATGGTGCAGCCCTGACCGCTTCCTGTTAGCTAAAACTTACCTTGGGTTTAAGCTCACGTGTCGTGCTGGTGGAGGAGGATATGAGGCGGCTGGCAGTGGTGGAGGGTCGCTTAGACCCTGCAGCTGTTGTGGAAGGTGCTTTAGCTGTGGTTGTTTTTTTGTCTGTAGTGTGGGGGGCGGAGGTGGTGACAGAGGATACGGGACGCTTAGTCAGGCCTGGAGCAGGACCAGCAGCACCGGCAGTGCTCGGGCGCATTTTGGCAGCTGCGCTTGGTTTGGTTGCCCCGGCAGCAGGCTGCGATGCAGGACCAACACGCAGGAGATGGATGATGGATGGAGGGTAAAACCAAGGAAACCAAGGAAAATGGATAAAATTAACAAAAATGGATGGAAACAGCAGCAGGGTCGAGCAGCACAAGCAGCAATTACATCACAAAAAGTGAGAACAAAAAAACACAGAAAACAAAAACGAATACTTAGCATTTACTCTGTCGCTTCACGGCAGCAAACACAAACACAACAGAAGCTGAGGCAGCATGCACGCTCGGTTTTTAAAATGCGCTCATGCCGTCCTGTCCACTCCCACGCTGCACGTCTCAGATGCTTTCATGTCTGATCATCAGCCTGATATTTATTAGCAGTTTGGACGATTTATGATGTAAGATGCAAACTGCCGTGACATTGTACACCGCTGTCATTTCTGCTTGTTACCGCATCACTGTAGCGCGCCAACATTCAGGTATTACGTTTTAAATCCCACCCTGAGTGGGCGTTACCCTCGCTGTGATGTTTTAAACTGTGATACAGTGTTTCATCAGAATGATCCTAAGCTTACGTCAGGAGCAACATTTCACTCTGACCCCTACCTTGGTCTTCCTGTCTGCCAGGTCTTTGCTTGGTGCTGAAATGCTTCCGTTCGCTGAGGGTTTGGTAGGTTTCTTCGCCTTGTCTCCGTCTGCCTTTGCAGCCTTGTCCTTCTTCTCATCTTTCTTCTCAACCGTCTTTTTGTCTTCCTGGGTTTTGTCCGGCTTCTGTGTTGTTTTTTCCACCGGCTTCTCAGACGGCTTCGCCGCCTCATCGTCTTTCTCCGTCTTCTTGGCCTCGCCTGCGTCAGCCTTCTCTGTCTTGGCGTCTTCCTGCTCCGCTGTCGCCTTTGTCTCCGTGTCGGCCTTCTTCTCTGTCTGGTCACAGCTGGTGTCGAGCTTGACGGATGTCGGCTGTTGCTCTGGGGTCTTTTCCACTTTGTTGATGTGCTGCTCTTTGCCATCCTTCATTTCTGTGATCTCGGGCTTCTCTGCGGTCTTCTTCTCTGCTTTGTCCTCCACTTTGGACACTTTGGACTTGTCGTTTTGTGCAATTTTGTCCACATTGTGTGCTTTCTCGACTTCAGCCTCCAGCTTTTCTGTAACCTCCACTTTTTCTTCTTTCTCCATCTTCTCTGCTTTCACTTCATCCTGTTTCTCGGGCTTTTGTTGCACAGGCGACACTTTCTCTGTTTCAGTCTCTCTTTGTTTTTCATCCACCTTTTCTATCAGTTTTTCTGCCTCCTTTTGATTTTTATCCACCTTCTCTTCCTGTTTCTCTGCCTCCTTCATTTTGTCTTTTTCTCCTTCTTTCTGCACCTTAACCGGACTCTCACTGCTCGTGAACTCAACCTTTACACTCTTCTGCTCGACTTTATCCACAGGGTCAAACAGGTCCACCTTCTTCACGCTGTCCTCCTTCTTCTCCACCTTCTCCTCCTTCTTTTCTGTCATTTCTGATTTTACTGAAAAGAAAAATGACAAAAATGTTTTTTTTTAATAAAATGACAGTCAATAATAGCAGAGTTCATTCAAACAGTTACAGTCCCACAACAACAAGCTCCGGCTCAGGACTTCCAGAAACCAGGAATTCACCACAGACTTGAGGCTCATGTAAACAGCACATCTGTCCACAGTGCAAGAAGAGAACCAACAAACATGTCTGCTGTTGGTTCAAAGCTGCAGCTTCTCACTGAATCCTCCGGCCTCACCGACACAGAGATGACCGTAAATACTGTAGAACAAAAGAAATCTGTTTTTAACTTTAGTGCTGGTTTACTTTTACTGGACGAAAGCACAAAAATATGTGATTTGATTCCACGACACTGAGGGAAGAGAGTCTCTTACACAAGTTAGAATAAAAACTGAACTCCAGCTTTTAAGTTCACTGGTGAGGAAGTTACTGTGTTGATGAACAAAACATGAAAAAAGATCATCACAGAAGCAAACATGCATCTGAAAACCGACTTCACCGAGCAGTAAAAACACAAACTCATTCACGGGTTTAGGATTTTTGAAGCACTCTGTAGTTGATTTTTCAGTCTCTCTGTATTTCTCAGTCTTGAGCTTCCCTGTCTGTTTATGTGTGTTTCACGGGTTATAGTAACTTCCTGTTTTATTTTGACAGTCGTCGTGTCAGTTTCCAACAATGGCGGCCGCTACTAAGTTTTAAAATTACTCTTACTAATCTTTCTGGGTCACAAAATAAACTTTGAACATATTTTCAGGTGAGAAAGTAGCTGTGTAAACATCAAATATCTGCTCGGTTTATCAAGATATCGCATATTTGCAAAAGTGCTTCGACGTTTTTGGAGACGTCTGCTACCCACCAGCTCGATAGCTCGCCGGGAGCTCGAGGGTTACTGATGCGGCCGAGAACGGCACAACTCCTGGCACATCATGTTCAGATCACCGCGGAGTTTCGCTGCTCGGGTTAAAAGTAATATATAAATCACTTAGACAACCTAAAAATGTTATTGTTGGGCTTTTTTTCAGTGTTTTATTTGTTCGCGAGTAAATCGGTTTGGCTGAGATTAAAGTTATTAGATTAGATAAAATAAAACTTTATTAATCCCCCGGGTGGTTTTCACACAGCTGACTAAACGTCAAACAGAAAACTGATTAAACAGAAGTGTGAGACGGTCGAGAATTTACGTCAGTGTCCTGTTATATTTTAGATAGCAAGAAGCAGACGGTCAAGTTTATTAAACTCCACCGAGACAGCGGTGACGCTAATCTGAAGGCTAGACCGTCCAATTCCACAGCCGTTTACTTCCGGCCTACCCGACCTTCTGAGGATGCAGCCCATGAATTTGGACACGACCAGTAACCTTTAATTGTGCATTCTGTTTCACTTCCTGTCTCTTTTCCTGCCCTTGTGATTGTCTCATCTGTTACTCTGCTCTGTGCTCCCCGACTATCATTTGGTCAGCTTATCCAACCTGTCCTGCGTTTCCCTCGTATCAGCTTCCAGTGGATTCACCTTTAAAGGGAATTTTCATTGGGAAGTGACTTTTTCAAAAAGCTAATTTATGTAGAATTTCCAGTTTTCCAACTTCCCACCTGTGGTGCCTTCACAGTCCACCACCAGCAAACGAACATTTTAAAAAGGTTCATAAACTGAAGTTTTTGTTTGGTTTTTGTTTTAAAGACAGATCTCTTTTCTAAGTTTGGTTAAAAAACTAAATCTTAGGTCTGTTTGTTTGATATGTTGTTTTTGTTTAAGCGTTCAACAGAGAAAAATAACTCCAGTCAACAGTAAAACTTATGAACTGAAAACTTTCAAACTGAACTTGTGAACGTGGAGCCGACTGCAGAGATGTTGCTTTCCCTCACGCTGACTCACTAAAATGCATCATTTGACCTCCAGTGATGATGACCCCACAGTGGGGTGAACTCATCAGAGCCGCTCAGTGTCCCAGCTGAGGAGCTGGATCCCTTCATGTCCACATTTATGAAATGAACATGACATAACTGACTCAGTCCTCCAACCTCCTGTGGAGGACAGAAGCGATGCTTCCTGTGCAGACATATTATATCAGTGCCTGTACTCACAAAAAGACTGTTTAATTATTATTTTATATGCTCAGAATCAGTGTTGACAGCAGAAAGGAATGAAGCTTGATATAAAATGTTCTCATGTAAATGCATTAATCCTTTAACAGGCCACAGTCATCCATGAGCAGCATAACGAGCAGCCGTCATGCTGAAGCCACTGTGACTGAATCTCAGCCACAGATGGTTGTCAGATGGAGCGCGCTCGTGTTTTATAGGCAATTCATGAAGAAATGTCACATCATTTAGGCTAATGGGCAGATAATGAGTCATGTTGATTATTCAGGAGCCATAAGTAGCTCATTTGTCAGCATGTAGAGACCTGAGTGTGGAGGGACTAGGCCTGATCTGTGTCTAGAACAGGAGTTAGCACAGAGTAAGGTCACCAGTGGGATTTTATGGGACAGCCAAGCGGCAGACGGTTGGCCTACAGAGACGATGGGCTTACAGGGGGAGGAGCATGTTTCAGACAGGATGAAACGAGGCTGCACTGACACCCGGGAAAGGAAACATAAGGAATATATTAAACTGGGAATCATGCAAAGCTAGGCGACGTAATCTGGTAGAGTCCAACAAAGAGTTTTGGTGCCGGAAAAGCAAAATAGTCTCCTCAAAAAAAGGGAAAACCCCAAAATACGGACTTAAATTAAGGACACATAGTGCACTCAACAAACACAAACAAAGGCTGTTCAGCTTTGGGGTGAACAGACTGACAGGGAAAGTTGACACGGCAGAGCCAGAGAACATAAAGAGGTGATTATACACAACTGAAAGCCGAGCTATGATAACAAGAACAAACCAAAGTCTATTTTCTATACAGCAAACAACGAGCAACTCAGGAGATCAACCCGACCCCCTAATTAGAGCAGAAATGTGATCCGTCTCACAGCTGTGGTGAAAATAGCTTCATTTAATCAGCCAGCAGGAGGTGACTCCCAGCCCACGCTCCCACAGCCCACTGTGGGAGTCTCTCCCACAGGAGGCCTCAGTCGATTTCATTTATTTCTGCTGATTGTGCCATAGTTACTCACTATTTCACTGTTGTCAACACAGCAGACAGAACACAGCTGGATACAAATGACTGTAGGCACAGACAGAAGTGTTGACAGCAAAGCATGGTTGTAGTATTTCAGTCGACTTCAGTGTTCTCGTTCTTTTCTCTGCTCTCGCACACTGTTGTTGTGATTTAGCGCCATAAAACTTAACTGACCTGAAAAATGAGGAAAAACAAACCAAAACAAAAAAAAACAATGGTAACGGGGCGGCCATTTTTTGTTTCGGTGAAGTTTAATAAACTCCTTGCTATCTAAAATATAACAGGACACCGGAGTAAATTCTGAGCATCTCACACTTCTGATAATCAGCTGTCTGCTTGACGTTTATTCAGCTGTGTAAAAACTATAACTTTAATCTCAGCCAAACCGATTTACTCAGGAACAAATAAAATACTGAAAAAAGCCAAACAATAACATTTTATCTAAGTGACTTATATATCATGTTTAACCTGAGTAGCGAAAGACGGCGGTGGGTTTGAAAACGATTAGCGGGAGTCCGGTGTTCTCACGGCTCTAGTTAGCCTAGCCCCCGGCTAGCTATCGAGCTAGTGGGTAACAGACGTCTCCGAAAACGTCGGAGCGCTTTTGAAAATATGTGGTGTCTTGATAAACTGAGCAGATATTTGAGGTTTACACAGCTACATTCTCGCCTGAAAATATGTTAAACGTTTATTTTGTGACCCAGAAAGAATAATAAGAGTAATATTAAAACTAACTAGCTGCCGCCATTGTTGGAAACTGAGCTGGGCTGCGCTATGAATTCTGGGACGCAGCTTCTTCTTCTTCGGGGTTTAACGGCAGCTGGCATCCTTGTACATGCAGTGCTGCCATCTTCTGTTTCAGTCCGTTATTACACTCTTAAATCCTACTACTTATTCCTGTGTCTTTTGTGATCTTACAAAGCTTCAAACGACGCGTCGACTATTAAATCAGTTGTCGACGATTCTGATTGTCGACGTAATCGTGGCAGCCCTAGTATCAGGCCCAGCTCCTGAAGTAGAACAGTGAGTAAAACCACTTCATGTGTTTTCCTACGTTGCACGGCCCCGACTTGCTACATCCTGCTTTATCAGCAGAGCTGCAGAGGCACCAGGATGCCCGCAGTTTCTTTTTACTCTTGTATAACACACGGCTCGGGACAACAGAACAATGAGCATCTGGGTGCAGTGAGCCAATTTATCTGAAGGTTTCATTAACATAACGATAACACTTATAGCTCATTAAGGGCCGTTAAGCTTAGACTCTCCTGAAAGGAACTGACTCGACTCAAACCTCTTTCCTCTGGCCTTATTAATATGATAAAATATGCCCACTCCAGTTCTTAAAACGAGTCAGTGTCTGAATTTCAAAGAGAAGAGTAAAAACAGAAACGTCTGACACGTTTGGGATTTATCTGCATGGAATTTTTATGCACAAATTGCCTTACTGGGAAAATTTCCACCGGGCTCTTTGGACTTTGGCGAGATACTGACCTAACAGGTCTGCATGGTTCATGAAGGTTCATGAAGGTTTCTTACCTTCAGAAGTTAAAGATAAGACGTAATCAATCTTTAGCCAATGAATCGCTCAAGATGAAATCGTGTTAATAACCGAGGCTTCAGCCATTAATAAACGATTCAGCATTAATGTGTAAAGCCGTCCTTTTGCTCCTCAAGTGGATTATGTAAATCAGCTCTTTCAGATGCCACCTCATTAAAACTCCCTGCTCCACCTCACTACTCAGCACAAGCTCTGTGGCTGAGAGATCGTCAACAATGGTTTTAGTGTCGTGTTCGGCCTTTTGGTAGAAAACACGCTATGGAGTTGTAGCAGCACAGAAAACAGACTTTGTGATTTTACTCTGCAACATTTGGGCTTCACAAGAGTCCAGGCTAACACCACTTAATCAATGAACACGGTGTGCACTTGGCTTTAACTCCTTTACAGGCTTGCGGCATAACCGCTGCGTGTTACATTAGCGTAGGTTAACTGTTGGCATAAATGAGGTTGCTCTCACATCCTGTCACTTGCTGTCAAGGACCTGTTTGAAATCATTTCTTATGGCATACAAAAGTTTGCTTGTATATGCACATATGACACGGAAGAGGAACAACTGCAGTTCCTCTAACCACCACCTGTGAAAGTGGAGTCGATGCTAATGCTAATAAAGAATTTAGCACTCCATCCTCTGGTCTAAATATCGTTACTACTGCCTCATTTAACAATAAATAAATAAATAAATGCTGGTGGCCACCTGTGCTACCCCCCAGCCTCCTTTTATGAAAGACTTGCATCAGCTTTAGCTTGCTTCATATAGTGAATCATATAAGGCTTATCCAAAACATACAAGTTTCATTTATATAATTTTTCTAGGGATCTTATATCTGTTTTCACTCTTGTGTGCTTTTCATACAAGTTTCCCGCAAGACAGATACAAACTTTATAAGATTTATATATATCTTTTCCATATGGGGGTATTAATTTGAAAATCCTAGATTACTTCCTTCTTCAGTTATTGCATCGAGGTCGAGGGCACTGACATTAAAAGCAGGGGTAAAATAACCAAACTAAACAAAAAGCACATGGTAGCAACAACACTACGGGTTTCTTTGTTGTTGTTTCTTTTTTATCCTGGTAAAAGAAAAAAATTATACTAAATTTGGACACAATGTTTGTGTTTTGACTGAGTTGTGACAGCTTTCTCCAGATTGGATGCCCCTTACAAAAAGAACATTTGAACAGGAAGTAGGAGGAGCTTTTAGCTCACTGCCAGCTGACATCATCATGTAACAACTGCACCCCAACCGGTCGCAGCAGATGGCCCCGCCCCTCCCTGTGCCTGGTTCTGCTGGAGTTTTCTTCCTGTTTAAAGGGAGTTTTTCCTTCCCACTGTCACCAAAGTGCTTGTTGGGTTTTTCTCTGTATGTGTTATTGTAGGGTCTGCCTCACAATATAAAGCACCTTGAGGCGTTGCTGTGATTTGGTGCTGTGTAAATAAAATTGAATTGTAATGTTCAATGCAACCGTATATATACATGTGGCCATGTTTGCGCCTCCAGCACTTCAGCACCACTAATTGGTTCAAGCTAAAATTGTAGTTGTGTATTTTGCATGATTGATTTTCCAAACTGAGATGCTGTAAGACTGAGCTCAGTTTCTTTGGACACGAAGCTTCTGAGGTTGTCCAAAAGCAGCAACAATAACAACTACTAATAAAAACGACATAATAAAAGCTGCACTATCTGATCTCTGGGGGAGGGGTGTGAGTCTGTGTTATCAACGACGTGCTTTTCCTGTAAATGCTTTTAGCGCCATGCTTTTAACGCCATGCTTTTAACATGATCGGGTCGAGTTGCACTGGAGACTCCATGGAACCATTTGCTCGATGCTTGGGGCCATATTTCTGCCACAAGTGGATCAAAAAATAAATCTTTCTTCTTTTTAAATTCCTTCCCATCTTCATATTCTATACATCTTCCCCATCCTCGCATCCCAGACCTTACTGTCTAAATCCTTCACTTCCTGTTCCTCGTCAGGGCTGTACTCACTCGTTTGTATCACTGTCACCATGCATTTTGCCTTGTTGCCTGTTCCCAACCCCCTTTCATCTTTTTCCGTATGAAATCTGCTCATCGTCACCCCGATGACCCCTCCAGAGAGATGGAGCTATGACCAAGCTGCAGCTCAATGAAGATTTGCGGTTAATACAATAGAGATTCATGCACTTCCCTGAAATACACACAAAAAACAAAAAGAATCTTTGAAAGTAAAGCTATTTTTCTAAGTTTAGATCTCTCCATGACCTTGGTAAACCAAAACAAACAAATGCATACAACACACAGCCTGTAGCTACATGACTCTGGACTTCAGGGGGTGCAGAGAAATAAACATTAGTGGCCTACATTGGCCTGGCTGGAAGCCTCTGCCACTCTCTGGGCCAGCAGCAGCAGAGAGCAGAAGAAGAAGCCACAGACAAAGCAAAGGAGAGACTTGTTAAACGCCCCACCCTGATGGTCCAAGTTTCAAAGTTTTTGACCCTGTTTTGGTGACGGTCATCTTTGGTGACCCGCTTTCAGCCATCTTGGCTGTGCCGGCCCTCACCGGGAATCTAATGAGCATTCAAAGTAACAGGAACAGAGGAGAAAGCGCTAGAACGAGATGGAGAGCGTGATGGAAGCACAGAGAACGAGAGGAAATGAGTCTGGACAAAGACAGAACAACCATCAGTTTTAACAAGCTGTGCCGTATCCCGACCCTGAATCCCAGTGTCAGCCGGAGGGAACGCTGCTACACAACCTCTCCCTGCAAGCTCATTGTGCTGCATTAGCACGTACAGGTAGCCAGACGGGGGAAACTCAACGCTCCATACCTGTTGTTTCAAGCACTGACACACTCATTTGTTTTCCTCACTCACTCCACGCACAGAAATTGTAGTTAATACGCACTGTCTGCTTGACCAACACAGCCAGACAGATGCTACCATCGTGGAATTTCAATGAGCCCATGTGGGGTGTGAGGGGTAGCTGCTCCCACTGCTGTCGACTTTTCTCAGCTTTTCCATCTCTTTCCCGTCTGGCACTCTTCCTATTCGTCTGGCTCGGCAGCTTCCCCCGGAGCCATCCACGAGCTCAGATCCTTCTACTACAGTAACATTCAAGGTCTGATTTACGGCAGTCTGACAGAAGACAACTTAATCAAGATGTCAACCTGCTAATTTTCTTGCTTGTTTTGTTTTGCGCTGCATCCAGCAACCTCTACTCTCCATTTCAGCTGCTGCATTCTCCACCATGCATACTTTACCTCTTTGAAAATGACAACAATGAACAGATAGCCAAGAAACCTATATAGTTATATATTAGACATTTACATCTGTATTAACATAGCACCAGATTAACAGAATAAGTTTCCTCATTTGACAGATCTGCCACTGGCCTTTTAAAACTGGTATTAAAAGACAAGACTGGTGTCCACCTACCATCCACTGTCATGAAGGGGTTAGTGCTGGAGTTCAGGCAGAGGCTGCTATAGACACCAGTGTCAAGGTCATCATCGTCATCAATGTCCTGTGCCTTTGTTGGTATGTTTCCAACTCTAAAGGTTAAATCTGCACCAGTGTTCAGTTTAGCATCCTCTTTATTCCCATCAAACTCTACAGTCTTGTTAGAATTAGCAGCTTTCTCATGACTGTGTGAGCTAAGAGCTTCAGCAGATCCAGCGTTCAACCCCTTGGGACTGAGGGGCACTGGAAGTACAATGCCCCCTGCCTCTTTCTCCATCCCAAAACCCTCCACTGGGGCCTCTAATGGAGAGAGTGGGAAGCCAGCGCTGCCATCCCTCAAAGGAGGAAATGGGGAGAGGCAGAGGCGGGGTTCGGGTGGGGATTGCCGTAGGTCGATATGTGTGGCACCAGCTGCCGAGAGCGTGGGGGGAGGGGGCTGATCTTCGGCAACAGTTAGCGAGCGTTTCATGGAGTGCGGTGAGCGACGAAGACCGCTTAAAGGTGACGCCACCTGGTCCAGCCCTGCCTCGTCGCCACAGGGGTATTTATCAGGGAGCTGTAGACTGGTGGGCACTGACAGGTGGGAACATTCAGACATCGCTCGCCTCATGGCCTTTCTCTGCTGCTCAGCTCGCCCAATAAAACAGGGTGGCAACTCCTCCTCCTCTTCTTCCATCTCCTCCTCACTGTTGTCCACCGAGGAGCCCTTTGACAGCTGTTGAGCTCCCGAGGCTACACCGGCTCCAGCCACGTTCTCATCCGCCCTCTCCAGGTGGTTGTCGCTGACTACTCCTATGACGCAGTAGTTGGGGGCCACCTGGGGCATGGCAACTTTTGCGATTGATTCGGCAAAACATGAGCTGTTCCAGCGATCGGACGGAGAGTCTCCATCTACTGGAGAAGCCTCTGTCAATGAGGCTCCTACTGAGTGGGGAGGCACTGCACTAGTAGGTGATGGCAGCTCCATACACCTGGCTGGAGATCCAGGAACTGGTGGTAGAGGGACCCTGCCTCCAGATCCCATGGCAGAGGGCAGTCTTCCTGGGGAGGCTGGGGAGGGGGATGGCGAGGAGGAGAGAGGGCTGTCCGGGCTGTCCCCTGCACTGCCCAGGGAAGCATTGCCCATCGAAGCGCTTCCAGACATGCCTCCAACTCTGACCGGCACCTTCAGCTCTGCGTCCATGCCACCTCTGTCTGGATGCTCAAAGAAGCAAAGCTTGTCTTCATCTGTGAGTCCGTCTGAAGCCATAGGTCTGTCGCCTACCACCAAGCCCCTCGGGGCACCCGTGTCCTTGGCTGCGGGGTGCTGCC
This sequence comes from Neolamprologus brichardi, assembly GCF_056152115.1. Lineage (NCBI taxonomy): Eukaryota > Metazoa > Chordata > Actinopteri > Cichliformes > Cichlidae > Neolamprologus > Neolamprologus brichardi. Next base: position 3,685,072 of record NC_142112.1, read on the forward strand.
AATCCCAGCTCTGATTTGGCACGCCGGGCGACAGAGACGGCACCTTGCACAGCTCGCTGTACTCTGAGAAAGGAGAGCCAGGCTGCTGATCAGAGAGAGAAGACATGCTGTCTCTATTCTCTCCCCTTTCTTTGTTTCCAAGCCTGCAGCTGTCTCAGGTGTCAAAGAGGTAATCTCTACCACTCCGCCTGTCTCGCTCTCTTTCCTTTGTTGTGCTGTTGCCGTTTTGCGCTCTGCAACTCCAGGTGTGTTTGTGTGTCTCCACACTGAAGTCAAACACACTGAGGCTGAACTGGATGTGCAGCTCTCTCCCCTGCTCCCTCTCTCTCTCTGTTCTCTCACTCATTATTGGAGCTGTCATGTGACCCAGTTGTGGAAGTCAATTGGCTACAGCCGGCTCCCGGAACCCGCCCACCGTGGTGGAGTGAGTAAGCCCCCTCCCATCTACTTTTCTTTTTCACTCTTTTTCCCCTCTAGACCCCTCTCTGTTATTCTGTCTCTTGGCACAAAGTACAACGAGCACACACACACACACACACACACACACACACACACACACACACACACACACACACACACACACACACACACACACACACAACCCCGTTCTTCTTAGTGAGGACCCTCATTGACATAATGGTTTCCCTAGCCCCTTACCATAACCATTAAAAATGGATGCCTAACCATAACCTAACCATAACCTAACCATAACCTAACTATAACCTAATTGTAACCCTGACACTAAAACCACATTTTGAGCCATCAAACTAGTGAGGACCGGGTTGTGTGTCCTCACAAGTGACTGCTGGTTCTCACAAGTATAGTAGAAGGCAGATTTCGGTCCTCACAAAGATAGCTAGACAGGAACACACACACACTTCTCTAGAGCGCTGCTATTAATTAGTGTCCATCGTTATGACCTGTTCAAATCCCCTCACGTGTCTCAGCATCCATGTAAAGTTTGGGGTCTATTTTCAGTCCCTGCGGCTGAGCTGTGAAACCCTCCTGGTAACAAACAAGCGCACGGTTCTTGAAGAGTTGCAGGGGGATGAAATTAGAAAGTTGTAAGACGGTGACAACAGAAGCTCTGAGAGCTAAAGGAACAAAAACGTGTGAGAATGTGTGCGGGAAGCTATCCAAGCATGTGTGTGCGTGAAATAAGCAACAACTCTGAGCTCAGTGTGAAAGGAAAGAAGAGGAGATGAAGTCAGGATGGAGAGGCAAGCCTGTGGTAAAGAGGCCTTCACGTCTGTCAGAGTGTATCTGGTCCCACACTTCTATCCCTCACACACACACACACACACACACACACACACACACACACACACACACACACACACACACACACACACACACACACACACACACACACACACACACTTACAGAAACAGTGCATTCTTCCGTGTAAGCTTTCTGTCACGGCAGATGTAAGAGTCATTAAAGACAGACGTGCCATGCAAATACAGTTACACACTTTCAGGCTAAAGCGCACAAACACAGTCGAGCCTGTAAGCGTTGGCTTCTTGCACGCAAACACTTTCAGCTTCATTTCGCTTCATCATCATCGCACAAAAACTGCAATTTCCACTAAAAGTGTCACAGTGTTACTGGAGCTGTTGGGGCTGAACAAATGGATTCATCACATTTATCGTTTTATTTTACAGTACAGTGACGACTTCACAGCAAAATGTCAAGAACATCCAAAATAGCACAAATCTGTGCTCGATAAATAGATCCCTCTGAAACATGTGCCACAGCTTCATGGATCAAAACAAGACGGCAGGTGACAAAGACGATGCGTTTTTGTCTCCAGGCCTGACAAAACAATAAAGTTTATCGTGCCTAAACAGATAATCTGAGGTAAAGGTCGCAATGTGGTGCAAAAGTAACGGTGGACTGGAGTGTGGTTTTAGTTTGATATATGTGTGTGTGCCAGTCAAAACAGCCGGCGGTTACACTCATTCCCGCGGCTGCCGGTTTGGACTGAAGCTGAGTGTCAGCAGGAAACCGTGATTTATAACAAGCAGACAGGCACACGGGCACAGAGCGAGGTGGCAGGGCTGAAGATGAGGAGGATGCAGACAGACAAGAGCAGGAAAAGGGAATCAGAATTGGAAAAGTGAAGGAAAACAACACAGAGGAAAAGGAAATGTGGAATGGATACTGAGCCAATGCATTTACCAGTGACCAGCCAAGAAGAAGCACCTCTGCCTCAGTTTGTGACCAGCTGTTAGCTTAATGAATGGTACAACAATGCAGTCTTCCCTGTGCATCTAAAACAACGTGACTTTAACGATCAGCTACTCAGCATCATCTCTGAATATTCAACTTCAATAGAGAGGATTAAGTGATGGAGCTGCAATGGTTTACTAAACAAAAGCACAACTGCAGAGAGTTCCATAGCCAGAGGAAGCGCTGCTTCATAAAACAGTAAATGAATGAGAGCTTTGTTTTCACTCACTGGAAAAAGGATTCATGCCAAGCTGGCCTGTGGAACAGAGAGGTATGCAGACCTTCCTCCTTCAATGAAAAACTAAACCTTACCAGCACAAAAGCAGAGGAAAACCAGAGTTTAGAGGAGTCTGGGCAGCGTTGAGCTACACCTTCCTCGTTAGTTAGCAGTTTTAGTTCAAATGCATCGTTTATGACGCGTGATTTTTATTCGTTTCATCGCCAAATGCATAAATATGCTTGAATACTGCAATGACTGACGTATCCTTTCATTGCTTAGGAGGTTACATCATGCATGAGTCTACCCAGGGCGAGAACTCAATTCATTGTGACTTCTGGTCACTTCAGGGGTCAATAATAAAGAGATGCCTTCCAACTGCAGCCCCTCTCCTGCCCTGTTTGTCTAGCGTATGTCTGACACATTATGTGGTTAATGGGATCACAAGTGATCCGAGTTTGCTTCCTTCCTTCGGTCTACCCGTTAATGAACTACAATGGCTCTTCCTGACGACTACGTGGCAGCCTGCCACCAAACTGAGAAAGCAAGTCTCCACCAGGATGCCAACGACCTGTGTCTCCTAACCTGCCTCTGTTTCTGCATCGCACTACGTCACCACAGTCGGCGCCTCTGTCGCCTTTTCCACATCGCACCTGGAAAATAAGACGGGCAGGCAGGTGTGGAGAGACAGGCAGGTAGGCAGACTTGCTCGAGGCTGACGGACCGTCACTGCCTCTGTGCATCACATGTGTCATGTTTGCTTTGGGCGAAAGTCTTCTCTCCCTGCCTGCTTGCCTCTTGAAGTACAAAACTGATGCCAGAGTCCCATGGGGACAACGACACACACACACCAACAAACCGATGACCTCACCCTGTCTGACTGGTTGGCTGACAAAGATAGGCAGACACACTCACTATACAGTGTTATATAATCCCACTGGGTGACAGAGAGGCTGTGCCTAATAACCCGTGCAGGCCGCTAGGACGGCATACAGACAGGACAAAAGCTGTGGCAGGAAAACAGCTCAGTGGCATGTTTGAATGGCTTTAGTGATGCAGACTGAAAGTGACAGAAAGCAGCTTTGATTGATCAATAAAACACCAATTTAAGATTTTCTGCATACACATGTAAACATCCCAATGTCCCTTACAGTCCTTTTGTTGTAACTATGATACCAGTATTGGATCTGCGCCACAAATCTGTCAACACTGGACTTCAGCCTCATCGCGGTGCTAGCTAGAAGCTTAGCTGATGTGGCCTTAAGCAGGTTAAAAGGTCAAACTTCTCACATTTTTAGTTGAAAACATAATAAAAGCTGGATGATCCAAACATTCTAGTTTAATAAATTTACCACCAGCAAGCCAAGCAGCATGTGGGCGTGTTTCATTGTTTTCCCCGTCACTCACTCGGGTTTGGAAAACATGCAAAAATAAAAATGACCAACAGAAAACAGGATCAATTCAGTTTTGTAACAAAGCTTTGCACCTGAAGACGCAGCAGTAAGTTATGCATGCAGGTAGGGCTGTGCGATATGACCAAAGTCTCACATCCCGATATAAGAATCGTCCCGGTAACGATATAAATCACAAAAATGTTACATTTTCTGTAAATTCTGTGAATCTCGGGCAGCTCGACTTGTGTGAAGTGTTTCCAGCTGCGCGTCACGTAGCTGGAGTCGAGTGTTTTAACCGATGCATGAAACGATACATTTTTAGACATAAGTTGTAACGGTGCCGTTTTCTTTGTGAGTATTTATTACACGGCGTGCTGCGGGGAAAAGTTCTAACGTTTGAGTCTAAGGTTTATTTTTTAGCACCTGGCGGCCCTTTTTTACTTCTCATCCGTAAATAATCTGCTCTTTCACGTGATTCAGTTTATTTTGAAAAGTCTCAACAGGATCTTGCGCTTTATTGTGAAAGGTTTATGTGGAACAAGCGGACATGCGGTGGTTTTACCGTCGTTGTTGCTAACGACAACGCATAAAAACAAACGCTTGTCCGTCCGTAGTGTGGTTATATTAAATATAAGAGAAAGAGAGAACTTTAAGAAACTAATAATAACTACAGTGACCATCAAAACCATAAAAAAATGTTGCTGTAAACAGTTTATTTTGCGACACAACGAAACAAACGATAGCGTAAAATGAAACGACAGATGTTTTTATATCGTCATCAGATATATATCGTTATATCGAACAGGCCTACATGCAGGAGGTATGATGTCAGGATATTGTTTCTGTCACTCATCTTCTTCTGCCTCCTTGCACAACTCTTACGTTTGTCCCCTCAGGCCATATAGAGGACTCGAAGCTAAAGTCATATAGCTACTCCAGCAGGTGTTTAGACATCAAACGTTGGAAGTTCTCCGTGTTGTAGCAGTATCTGATGATTACAGACATTAACACAGGCTGGCTCACTGTGGATGTACCAGGAAATTAAAAGCTGGATAAAAAGTGACGAAACTTTTCTGTAGAAATAAGTTTCGAAGCAACAGAAACCCCACAGAGAGAAAGGTGGTACAAAGTATCACTGAATATATCTGTTTTTCCACGTTTAACACCTGTACAGTCTTCAGTCAGCTAAAGCAACCATGCACTATCTTCTTTTGGTATAAGACTCACACATTATGCATCAGCACGTTTTCCGTCCTAATGCCGACACTTCACCTGGAAGCTCTTCTTGTCATCTTAATGCAACGTCTCCCCTTTAGTGTCATTGGCAGAACCATGGAGTTACTCTTTAAGGAGTGATTACAAAAAAGACACATTAGCAGGTAGCATGGTGGATGATACACTGGATTGCCTGTTCCAATCACGTCCATGGCCACAGGTATAAAACCAAGCACCTACATATGCAGACTGCTTCTACCAACATTTGTGAATGGATGGGCAGCTCTCAGTGAATTCAAGCGTGGTACCTTTATAGGACACCAGGTGTGCAACAAGTCCAGTCATGAAATTTCCTCACTAGGAAATATTCCACAGTCAATTGTTAGTTGCATTATAACAAAGTGGAAGTGACCGGGAACAACAGCCACTCTGCCACGAAGCAGTAGGCCAGATAAAAATCCCAGACTGGGGTCAGCAGATGCTGAGGTGCACAGTGCTCCCCGACCGGTCGCAGCAGATGGCCCAGCCCCTCCCTGAGCCTGGTTTTTCCTTCCGACTGTCGCCAAAGGTCTTGCTCATAGGGGGTCATGTGATTGTTGGGGTTGCCTCTGTATGTATTATTATGGGGTCTACCTTACAACATAAAGCACCTTGAGGCTTGCTGTGATTTGGCACTGTGTAAATAACATTGAACTGAATTGTGCGAAGGTCGCCGACATCGCCTCGTCCAACGTCGCCTCGTCCGACGTCGCCTCGTCCGACGTCGCCTCGTCCGACGTCGCCTCGTCCGACGTCGCCTTGTCCAACATCGGTGTCTGATCTCACAAATTTTTTGGTTGGATGGGAATGGACTGTCACTCAAGTTAATTTGCATTTGAAGCCAGATGAGCTAACACTTTTGACAATATAGTTTACTTCCAAACAAAAAGCCTTGGTTTTTTTACATATGGCTTTTTATGCAAGTTAGTCATGAGCTGTTGTGTGAAATTAGCAGGATTCAAATCACCTGAATATGCCAGGAATCTTCTGTAAGCTAATTCACCTCTGACAGACTGCAATAAAAAGATGGAATGATGATGACAGATAATGAGGAAGAGGAGAATAATCTCAGCAGGGCGTCGGTGAAGACAGTGATGATGCAAGGAGACAGTCTTCAGTCCAGTTTATTTATAGCTCAATCGCATTTCCGTCCCAGCCCGTCACAACAGCCAGACTCTCACTAAACATCTATTGTTTCCTCGGTAACCCTTCTTCACATTAGTCACCAAAGCAACTGACTCTTGTTTCTATAGCAACTGGCTTCTTCATCGGTCTGCTGGCTCCAGCCGAGCGGGGGGTTGGGGCAGAAATGGTTTGGGGGAGTGTTTGGTAGTGATGGTGGTGAGCCAGGGGCTGATGGAGGGAGGATGACGGCGGTGAAAGAGAGTCTGCACGAGGACGTTATTGATATTCTAGAAACCACGGGGAAGGAACTCCACTAATCTGTGCCTGTTGCTGCAGGTTAAACAGATCAGTCAGTGTGTTGGTGTTAATCACAGGCATCAGGTTTAATCCCACTGCTCTGAAAACATATGTCCTTTGTTTCGCTGTTTAAGGGGATTATAGTCGTTTCTTCTTCTTCTCAGAATTGTGACCGACAGTGTGAAGACTTGTTTGTGACGTTGGGTAAAATCTGAATCGAGCCACCCCTCATTCCTTTAAATCTCACATCCAAAGGAACCAAACCCTTTTGTAATTTTTAAAGTGTAATAGTCCTCCAGACTTTTTGAAGCTCTTTCAATGTGTTTATTTGGACATTTGCTGAATTTTCACTTATTTTAGTTTAGTGCTTTTACCTGATCAGTTTCAGAGGAATTGGTTCCAGTTTGTTCCAATTTAATCAGCTGACTCTAAAGTAGTACAAACGAGATCGATTAGCCAAAAAGATAACATATCAGGCCATGTGCAGGCTTAAAAAACTACAGCAGTATCAACAAAACCCATGGATGTATCCATCTACTGTTCACTGAAGTCAGAAACGGTCTGGAGTGGCTGTCGAGAAGCCATTCTTAAAGAAAAGGCTGAAATGTGCCAAATTATACAAGAGCTGCACTGAAAATCTGAAAGGTGGAGCTGCTAGCCCTACCTGAAAATGCCACAGATGCCACTCTGATCAAGGATCTCTGGTGTGGGACGCTCACTCGTCCTATGCCAAAGCCAGAAAAGATCAAAGCTGTTTTGGTGGAAACAGTTGATCCACGGCAGACCCGCCCACACGTACATGCTTTGCTGCATACTTCTTTTATTATTACCCTGCTGATTTTACACACAGTCGGCTGCAGCTTTGCAGCTCACACACACTCCAATGACATTCTTTAAGCTGGCGAGGCGTGACTACGGATGCCGCTCAGGTGCGTCCGCCTCCCCTGCAGCGGCACCGCAGACCACGCCCACCACACTATGTTGGTTTTAATGCGCTGACTGATCACTGTAAGTACACATCATCTCCTGAACTGTCCATAATAAGTAAGAATACTTGTGCACAGCTGGATTAGTATGAGCTACAGGACAGTGCTGTATGACGTTTGTTTTTGAACTTATCACTTTGGCTCCATGAAACCGACTGTGACATCACGTCCATGAAAAATCTATTCTGTCTCAAATGAAAGAAAATACCGGTAGTGTACCAGCTCAATCCTAATCATGCTCCAAATAATAAAAATGATACTAAACTATTGCTGGTAAAGATGCAGCAAAGCTTTGATTAATAAAAGCTGTCACAGGGTTTCTGTATTAAAATTAGTCCATCATGTTACACCAGGCAGTACGCTTCAGTTAACAGTTCAAAGTTTGTCTCAGTGCTTAATGATCTAAAAAAAGCACATAAGAGACAGCGTGTTTCATTCCTATTTATTAAGTACCAACATAACCAGCGGCCCTGCAACTCATGAAGCAGCTCTAAGTGTCTGATCTAAAGTTGTCCTTCATAATGCAGAATCTGTTTCAGCCACATCCAGTAACTCCCTCTGGCTTTCTCAGATATGTATATTCATGTACGCTTTTAACACACATGACGTCCTAAGACATCGACAGCACACCCAACGGCAGTTTTCTGCTCCTCCTGCCTGCACGGACCCAGAGGCGATGCAGCTCTGTAGCCTAAATGGACAGCGGTGCAGATTTCAGCCAAACTCAATGCAGATGCTGAGAGACTGAACACATCCACAGAACACGCAGTGACAGGGAAATGTCACATTCAAATTTGTTATTATTAATAAGGAGTGCCACGTCTGTCACTTTATCCTCAATTTACTCATGAAGCCAGTTTTCAAAATCTGCTGAAAACTGATGAATCTCTCCGGCATTCGTGGCATTTAAAATGATGAGAGGCTGTAACAAATCTTCTAGAAAGCTGGAGGTTGGATCAAAACCCAAGTTTGAGTATCTTTACCACCAACATCCTATTAGTGCTGTTTTTGGTTTTTTATATACTTCAGAAATTACAGAAATTCTTAATCAATTACGAGGACGTCCAACAGTGGTATGAATTAACTCCTTACTACCAGAGGTGGGCAGTAATGCGTTACTGTAATCCAATTACTTTTTTCAAGTAAGGAGTAAATTAAGGGATTACTATTACAAAAACGGTAATTAGATTACCGTTACTTTCCCGTAGGAACGCTGCGTTACTGCGTTACTAAAACCGTGATTTTTTGCGAGAATGTCTCATGACAGTGACGTAAGCGAGTGCGACGTTCGTGACAACAGCTGTGTGCAGATCAACAATGGATCATATATCGAGTGCAGAGAGAGTATGAGCGTGCAGCGTTTAAAGCGTGGAAGTACTGACCTTACTTTGAGTTTGATTCCATAAAAAGTGACAAAAACATTAGTGTCCGTTGTGCGTGGGAAGAAAACTTCTTTTTACAGCGAAAAAACCCTAAACTTCCAAACAAGCTCCGAGTAGCTACGACGTAATGGGAAACTCACAGAGAAACTCGCAGATTCTTCCACTGACCGCTGCACACCTGCACCAGGGTAACCCTCCGCCTACCCCACTCCTGCTTTACAGGTGAAAATAGAGCAACAGGACCGCTAGTCTTTGACTTTATTTATTTTCTGCTGTGTTTTACTTGCATCTATTTGAAAGACTGAGTGTAAACACACAAAATATTTTATTTTATGTGCTGGAATGTGCAGAAAATAGGTTTTAATGTTAAACTAATTTCTTCCAGTCAGAGAATGTTGCAGATAATTAAATTTTTGCTTGATGCATAAAGTTAAAAGATTAAAACTAATAAAACAAGTTTTAAAAAGAGACTTTTCCATTTGATTACATTTTGTATGATGATTATGCAGAAAAAGTAGAATTGGGCTGAAAGATCTATCACTTTATCACCTATTCAGGTTGTAAATCGTGTTTTTAAAAAGTAACTAAGTAATTAATTACTTTTGAAAATAAGTAATCAGTAAAGTAACGGGATTACTTTTTTGGGGAAGTAATCAGTAATTAGTTACTGATTACTTTTTTCAAGTAACTTGACCAACACTCCTTACTACCATCACTGCTGGAATTTGTTGGTCATTAATAAACATCCTCTCTTTGATAAACGACCTGCCTGAAGATATTATCTGCTGGATGTTACGAGCCTTTATTCATATACACCACATATCAAAGTTTTTAGCACGGGGATATTTATCCTTTAAATCAAGTGGAAATGTGTGGAAACTGTGCTCAGTGTCACAACACCAGTAAAACAATGTCTTTCTGTCATCCACACAGGAAAAAAAAGTCAATTTAATAAAAAGCGAGCTGCTAATTTACCAAACTACCAAAGTGTCATTTATCTAAAACGCTGTCATACTTGGAAAAACTATGGCTACAGGTTTGATTTTCACAGATATCATGTAATCTGCTTTAAAGGGCACTGAATTCCTAGATAGCATGATATCATAAGAAATTACATGTGGAAGCTATGATACAAATTAAATAGAAAGAAAACCGACTGAATGTGGATTTGCTCGATTTGCTCGATTTGCTGTTTCTGTTGTTTGGTGCCATTAGTCAAAATCAGCCTGACTTTAACCTCAGGTGGCGCTCCAGTGTGGATTAGTCACTCTGTGTCAGAGTCAGACACTAATCAGGCAGTCACAAGTGAAAAAAGGCAACAGCTACTTTAGCATCACGCTCTTTCAGGCTGTAGGAAGATTATCCTCGTACCTTTGACAGCTCAGCCTGCATTTCTCCACTCTCTTCAACTGTCACAGGTAACTGTCAGAGCTGAAAGACTTCAACATCTCAGTGTGATGCCAGGAATTTGCACATGTACAATGTAGAAACTGATTTTTGATCCCATTGTGGGAGAAAAGCTGTCCCGTTTACTTCTTCTGCATAACTAGGAAACAGAAAAAGGTTCTGACTGTTTCTGAGCTTTTACAGTTCACATCAAGTACTGTGTTGTGTTTTCTGTTTGTTCCACAGACAAACGTTGGTGACCCGAGGCTCTTGTTGGTAATTCGGTAAAATGGCAGCAAAAAGGAGACCTTGTCCAATAAAGCGATGGAACAATTCAACAGGCAATGTCATAATTTTGTCCTTGTAACTGACAAAAACTATACCATCAAAAAGTCTCTTGTCAGCGTTGGTTTTTGTCGAGTGCTTTGACTACAACAATACCTGATCCTCAACCTTTATGGCAACTGCCCGATCATTGTTCCTTTGCTTCCTGTCGTCCCTCCCCCAGAGCCAGTGTCTCTGTCTGTCTACGTCTACCTTTCTGCCAATGAAACCTTTAAAAAACAAACAAAAACGATGACTTTCATTTTACATGCCCTCCTTCATTTAAAATCCAGTTTTAAGAAGTAACTCAAGATTAGCAAACGTCTGTGTGACCATTTCAAGGAGAGGAAGTACTGAAGTATCAAATTAGCATGACGCTTCGTTGCGACTTAACGAGTCTTCATCTATACGTAAGCTTGCATCCATTTATTTTTCACATTTCTATTTAACAAAGTTGAAACAAAGTTGCAAGTTGTATTAAACGATCTGGACTATTTCACCTGTTGCTGGATGAAGATGAAGGACGTGCCACTTCCTCACCCGTCTCAGTGTAAGAGTTATCTTATAAAGGCAGGAGAAGCTACAGGAATGTTGCATCTTCTTCTAATCAAAGGATCCTGTTTTAATAAGTAGGTGATCTTGACTGAAGGTTAAAGGTATTCAGCCTCCAGAACAGCTTCAGTGTTGGTGCTGAATGCTCTTTGCCTGATATCTGACAGGAGTTTTAGGGTTCTTTGTACTTGACTTTGCTCCCTCTCTGTTAGGGACGGCCCGGAGAGACACATATCCCACCTGGATCAAAAGGGAAATGTGCAGCGGTCCAAGCAGACTGACTGGGCTGTGAAGCAAAGGAGTCTAAACACAACAGCAGTCTTAGCTATAGTGACAGCACCTGTCAATATAAACGGTTGCTCCTTTTTCCTGCTAACAAGTGTTGGTACCATACAGCACTGACTGGCTTATTGTTTCTTGTCTACTCGCTGCATTCATTGCTTGTCAAATATGAAAGTCCTCGTTATTGTGTTTAAATGTTAGATGAACGGACAAATTCAGGAAAAGGTTTTTCTAAGAAGCATTGTTTTCCCAGAAGCACCGTATGCAGTGGTGCCGCTCCATCCTTACAAATAATGGATTTCTCTGGATCTGAAATATTTGTCTGTCATTTAGACCTTTAAACTTATCCCCACAGTTTCTACTTTTTCTTAACAAGGTAAGTAGACTTTTTGTTTAAGGAGCCAAAAAAGACAAAACAGATCATTTGCTAGCGACTACAAATCCATGGTATTTCTTGAAATATGATGTTACACTAGGGTCAGTTTATCGTCTGCCTTTTGCTGGACATGGGTGACACCACACAGGCTCAGTCTACATATCTGCCCATTTACCTGTTTATATACATGCTGTTTATTTGCCTTTCTTTCTAGGACATCTCCTTTTCTGCATCCACCTCGTGTATTTCTTTACCTATTTGCTTCCCTGTCCATCTTTTTCCTTGCCTCTGTCCATGTCCTGTCTTTCTGGACCATGCTCCATCTTAAATCTGTCAGTCTCCTGTCATTTTCTTTTCTCGTAGTCTCTCTGAATTCTGCCTGCCTGCCAGGAGAATCTTAGGCTTTCAGATGCTTTTGTTTAAACATTTATTTTGCATTCAGCAGCTGTTGAGCACACACAGAACTCTCATGTGGTTCAGTGCGACATTTAGAAAGAGAGGACGAGTGTTTATAGACACTCAAGGACTAACATCCCAACGTTCTACATTAAACTCATTTGTCACCTGCAAAGCTGAATGAACTGGACACCAACATATAACATACTGTCCTATACAGGCCTGCCTTTTTAAAGAAAACTTTTCTGCCAGCTAAGCATGAAGTGGCTCTGTTACCCTGGAAATCAGGTCAACTTTTTTAAAGCGCAAAACTTTTGGAAGTGAGCAAAAGACATTAATTATATGTTCTATATAGTTCAAGGTTATTCTGTCAGGCCAAAGCAAAAACTCCAGATTACATTTCACAACCCTCTGAAATAATTACAACTTCTGAAACAAAGGTGCCTCTTATCTGAAGGGATAATTATAACACTGAGTAATGGAGCATTGACAGGCTGAAGGTAAGGGAACACAGGCTTGACAGCTGGCTCCCTCCACGTGGAGGTTCAGCACCACGGACAGAGGCCAAGATCTGCTCAGTAACTTTAAAGAATTTGAACCGATTTAATTTTAGTGTCACTGGAAAGCCAATTCAGACGTTCCTGTCAACGTTTCTCTCGTGTCTCTTGACAGACGCATACACTCATGTCATACTATGGAAGATACCACAGATGAAAACAATAACAATGAAAAAGGATTTGCTAAATTAACAACATTGACCTTCTTAGTAACATGAACATGAAATATTTTAAAATGTTCATTGGGCCATGGAATGAAATAATTATTCAATCATAAAAGGGAGTTTTTCCTTCCCACTGTTGCCAAAGTGCTTGCTCATAGGGGGTCATGTGATTGTTGGGTTTTTCTCTGTATGTATTATTGTAGGATCTACCTTACAAAATAAAGCACCTTGAGGCGACTGTCGTTGTGATTTGACGCTGTATAAAAAAAATCAATTGAATTCTGGGATGGATAAATCTCTGTGCAGCAAAGCAAGTAATCTTGTACCGTATTTTTCAGACCATAAGGCGCATTAAGTGAAACAAAACAGTCAGATAACTCAAACTTTAATCAACTCATTCTTCTTGCTTCCTCCACTTACGTAACATTGATTCATTAATGCTGAATTCTCTGCAGCTGCTCTATTCCCATGTTGTTGCAGTATATGAATGACTAACCTCGTATTGTGGATGGATTATCTCAGTTGTTCTCCTGACTGAAGTTTGGTCCGTTTACAGCATCCTGCCATGCGATTGCATTTGTCTCTAACCATCGGGAACCCTCATGTTAACTTTTATCGAGTGGAAAAAAGTTAGCGTTCATCCTCCAGCTTCACTGTGTTTATGCTAACATAGCTGTGTCGCTAGCACATCATTATCTACCAGCTAGCCCAACTTCAGTAACCCTACAAACGTCACTGCTGTTTAGTTTTCTGTCTTCATTTATGTTGGAAGTGACAGCAGAGCTGTACGTTTGAATGTTTCAGAAATCTCTCAGTCAGAACATGCTATATCATGTTTAGGTGGAAGCTAGCGAGCTAACTTCCTGCTAACTTCTAGCAGTTAAATTTAATTTAATTGTTACACCTGGTAAAACAGCAACACTGATCATTTTATTAAAGATGAAATAATTTAGACAGTTTTTAACTCTCAGTGTTTGTTTGACTTTGGGACCTGAAGCCGACGGAGTTTAGGACCCAGATTCCTCCGTGAGGCTCCTGACTACGGCAGCCGTAATGCTCCAACAATCCATCAAGCGGTGCGGCTTCATAGCTACCAAAGTCGTACTAAAACATTGTTGACAGATTTCTGATTTTTACCACATAAAATCAAAAAGGTCAGTAAGCACAACCAGAATTCATACGTAAGACGCACTGTTGATTTTTGAGAAAATTAAAGGATTTTAAGTGTGCCTTATAGTGTGGAAAATACGGTAATCATTACATATGAAATACAAAAAAGGTTGGATGGACTGTATGGATGTATCTATTATTTGTGACTGAAATGTTAAATGATGCCGATTTTATTGCATTAAAATGTAATCTAGTTTTTATTCATGGATCAGCATTTGGGTCTCAGACTGAACTCTAACCAAATCAACATTAATCTGGTTTTCTTGCTAAACTGTTTACTTTCACTAAGTGCATTTGCAAGTTCCCTAAAATGTGGCATTACAGTGAGCCCAGGACTTCGCTACCAACATGTTGTATTTGTTCCCTCACCAGTGTTTTTGTACTTAAATTGCAACATGTGCAAAATCCATTGCGTTTACTGCGCAAGTTTACTGCGATATACATCTATAGTTAGTTTGTTTCAAGTTGCAAGTTTAGCATTATTCCTAAAAAGGGCCTTATGTGAAAGCAAATGAATTTTAATTGGAAAGTATCATTCATGTCTGACTTTGTCAAAAAAATAGTAAAAATCTAGTTTAGTCACAGAAACAAGAATAGTAGATGTGCAGAGTCTTTTTAAAAAGCCAATATCAAATTGTATTAAATCTGAAGCACAGCCCACACTAGTGGCCTGAAGCCATCTCTGCACGGGGTTTAAATCTGTTCTTTGGGAATCTGTTGATGAACCAACCTGGAAGTGACTTGCTTTTTTGTCTTAGTGTTTGCTGTCGACTCCTACAGTGGGGCCAACGAGGCAAATCCTAACACTTCCCCCAAAACCGTCCAAAGACATTAGCTCACCCTGGTCCACAGGGCCATACTCTACGAATGTCCCTTCTGGGTTACCATCTAACAGCCTGCGCTCTAACGAAACAGAGCTAAACAACAGTGAAAAGCACTATGTGGTAAAAATAGACTGCTGATACAGTATAGTTACGCCTGCCCGTCTGCCTTTTGAGGATTAGTGTTGTCTTTAAATAGCTTGATGAGTCATTTGTGTACTGTACATGTCTATGCTGGGAGCCACAGCAGTGGTATGTTTGTGCTCTTTATCCCAGAAGGCACCTGTGTTTTCAGTCTGTCTGAGAGAGGATGGGTGGGAGAGGAGGGAAGGTGTTGTTGTGATGTGGCCTGAATGTCCCTCCTAGTTATTTTGGCCTGCTTCGACTTTTTCTAGGTAAGCTTGGAGGTGGTGGGGAAACAAAATCGAAAAGAGGAATCTGAAACTAGGTCCTAAGTTTTGGCTCCTCTTACATCGCCGAGAAACTGAAGTGAACAGAAGGTTATACGAGCCCAGAATGTCTTTTTGACTCTTGGAAAGCTGGTTATACTTGGCTAACCGGGTTTATGTGAGTTAGTGGAACAGCTAGTCAATACATTAAATTCTTAAAAGATATAAAAATAATTTTAACAGAAATACACTGAGGTTGCAGTACACCGTACCCCGGGACCTCCTCTTCCTCTGCCTTCTTTTCCTTCCTGTTTCTGTCCCTGCTCTGCTCTCGTATGTCCTCTTGATTTCATCCTTCTTATCTGACTCCACATGCTCTACTCTGCAATCCTACAACATCTTTCTCCTCGTTCTTTATTGTGCTCCACATGCCTTCTTATCTTTTTTATAAGACTTAAATACCACTCTTGGTGACAAAGATCCACCCCTGGAAACACACAAAGGATCTCATTACAAAAAGAGGGAAGACATAGCCAGCTGCACTCAATCTTTGCCTTTGTGTGCACACTGGAAACAACACATCCACAGCGTTGGTTAGTTAGTTCACTTTGTTAAAGACATACAAGGGTCCATAGCAAGAGAACATTTACACAAAGGCACAGATTTAAAAACAAGCTGGTTTTCAGAGGTCAAGACAAAACGTAAAACAGTCCTTTCAAAGACCGATAGTTATCCCTGCTGTTTATTTGGTCAGCTCTGTCTTTTATGTTGGGTGCTAACATAACTGACAGAATTGAGCGGCAGAATCCCGTGGACTAAGAACCAAGCAGAGGTTTTCTACGAGCAAATGTTCAGCAGATATCTGATCCATCCCACGTGGCCTTTTGTCTTTAATGTTCTATTTGCGTCATAAATTTCTTCTAAAGAAACTGTAACATCTTCCTGTCCAAAGCTGGGACGCCACTAACACCGTCAATATTAGCTGGAGGATGTTGTGACATCACTCATTCGTTTAATTACTTTCTAGAAATCATTGACAAACTTGTTCACCATTTGTTTGCCAGGGATTGAGATCTCACAGTGTCTTCATTCCTTTTAAAACATATACTTAAATTAGCATTTGTGCTTTTCTTATATTTAAACAGAGGAACATATTGATGCCTCCCTGACTCCGCCCTAGCTTTAGAGACCTTCTGGCCTCAGCATGAAGCTCTCATTCCAACCTGGTTCAGCACATTTCAGTCTTACACAAGTAAGGACTCCACAATATTTTCATCTAAAGAACAAAACTCAGCCCCATGTTGGGGTTTATACAGCTGACATCATTACAGGCACCAGGATGTAGCTCAACCTTACTCAGCCAGTCTACTTTTCCATGCAATAAGCTGGAAGGGCAACATTGCCTAAATTTAGAGATGACGGCACACATGCTCAGTAAAAGCTGATATAACTAATACTCATAGACTCTACAGAGTCATGGCCTCAGCTGTGCAGGTACAGCGATGTTGTGTGCCATGCCTCGCTGCTATGAGTGTAGCTATTATCAGGCAAAAGCACTTTACTAGAGCTACTGTTTGATACATCCACATTCATATCACCCACAGTAAAAACACATGTAGAGGCAGTGGCCTGAATAAAAGACATGACAACCTGTTACGATAGTCAACCTCATTCTGGGGACACTCGTGAGGAAAATCTCACTGGGCTGCTGCGTTTAGCAGTTTCTTACTTTTTCCTTTCCTCACTACCAAGCTCCTCGCAGGGAACAAAGGTTGGGCATGCCAGCCCTGTTCCTCTGGCTGAGGAGGTGGTGCTATAGGCTCCTGTACATCTTCCTCATGTCCTGAAACTCCTTCAGCTCTCTGGATTTAACCAGGCAATGTGTGGAGCTCCTTGACTGCCGTAATCCGACGAGCCATAGCGACCACTGCCGGCTCCAAGTCTTTGCTAATGCTTCGCTGTGCTTCTAAGGCCTCATGCATGCTGCAGACTCAACCACCACTTCATACTGCTGAGTAAATCGGAGGCGTCCATGTTGCCAAATCCAGGAGGTGAACAACTTGAACAATTTCGTCCAAGAAGTGCAACACAAATCGGAATACTTTCTCACTTTAAGGCAGTCCTTAATGTTGTTTGTGTCCTGCTGGGAACCCTGGTGTTTGACAGTGTACTGGAGTTGTGCACATCTCAAACAAACAGCCACATGGACTGTTTTTTTTTTCATGGGTTATAACACGATTTCATCATGTGATTTTGATTACAATAAAGTACAAAAACTCATCACCCACTCTCACCTTCCCATCGGCTGTTTTTGGAAATAGAAAACTGGCTTTATTCATGTATATGCAATAACTCGAGCACGCACGCCACACCCGCAGCCGTATCTACCAATACATGCACAGGGACTCATGCAAGCTTAATCTGATGCTGTTACTTGTCTTGCATTTCAGCAGTGCATGCTGGTTACAAGCTTTCAAAACAACAACACAAATATATGGATATCTAGCATCGGGAATACCAAGCAAATATCACACAGACACAACTAATGAAACGAAACACAAACAGAACGCAATAAGCACTCACAATGTTTCAATGTGTGTGTGTGTGTGTGTGTGTGTGTGTGTGTGTGTGTGGTGGGAAGGCATTGATCAAAGCAGCTTAATAGCTAGGTTCAACACTGTACTGTTCCTGTTGCGAGCTGAAGGCTACTTCAGTCCTCATTACAGCCTCCGACAGGAGGCAGAGACAGGAAATGAATCCTCTGCAACTCTGAATCTCCATAAATCACAGCAGCACACAAAGAACACTTTAGCTCCTCTCAGAAAGCAGAAACTTGCACACACAAACACATGCACTCATGCCTAAATTTAGATATACACTTTAATGGGAGACAAACACACATGGAGGCTGCATGCACACACCCACACACAAAAGCAGCAGCGTCAGTGCATTTTATTTCAACTCCTCATCTGGTAAAAACAAGCCTGCCCCAGTGGGCTGGAAACTCTTTCCCTATTAAAGTTACACTTTCTAAAATCCAGGTACGTTAAAAGAAGTCACTTCCTGGCTGCCACAAGCAGGACTAATCCCCAGGCAACTCAAGTCACATGTTACTGAGTGACACTGCTACAAATACAGTATTTTATTAAAAATGTGACAGAAAACTGGCCAAAAGCTTTGATCTGTTGAGTTTCAGAGCTCAAACTAATCTATACCCGGCCTTCTGTCTAAAAACATGCAGATCATGCTGCAAGGTAGCAGCAGTCTAGATCATGAAAGGGGGCAAATTTACACGAACCAAGGGTTTCTATTTTTATGACCTATTCGCAGAACTTTTTGACCCTATGCTTGAAGCTCAGTGCCAACTATATTCTAAATATCTGCGGGACACCACAGCTTCTAATGCTGCCCACTAATTATCGCCATATATCTGCAGCCCCATCGCATTTTTTCCTGCCCCAAGGCTTTTGACCATAGATAAAGGTTGGCAATAAGAGGATGGAGTAACCCCCACTTTTGCACCTTGCACATCCTGACCTAATGATGCCAAGAGGACAGTGCATAAGCTGCCAAAACACTCTCCATTTTAACAGCCTTCATCTTCAACAGAAGATGATGCAAAATCCACTTGTTTCAGAAACCAAGTGCCTAAAAGAACAAGCCTGACTTCAAGCTGAGAATGAGAAGGTGGTTTTTATTTAACTGCAGCACACTGGTGACACCTCAATTATACGGAGCCCCGCAGGGGACATGGGAGAAAAAAAAAATTAAGACGGACTTCTGCGGACTTCGCAAAACTTTTGCGAGATCCCGAGTTTGTTTTGCGAGATCCCCAATTTTTTTTCTCCCATGTCCCCTGCGGGGCTCCGTACAATTATGGTTGAAGCAACAGCCGTTAACGAATTTGATGCACCCAAATGTGTGGTTCAACAACACCGCACAAAACAACAACAGAGAGACAAAACCACAGGAGGACTTAGAACAGGACTTACCTATGATGGAGAACCCGCCGAGGCAACAATCATCACAGAACATGGAAAATAAAATCAACAAAATTAACAATTACAGTTTGGCCTTTTGGAACCGTTATACTTCAAGGAGACGGGGTAAGAATTGTTATTGCGTAACACCTTTAGTGAAAAAACAGGACACCCGCTTTTATTTATTTTTCCAACAAAGACAGGCAGCGACAGTAGTGAGGAAAACAGAGTTAACTGGATGCAGGAAAAAGAAGACAGAGTGACACCATAAGCCCTGGATGCAAAGGAAAGGGATAATGATCACAGGGTTAACAGAGACCTGGATAGAAGAGAAAATTACAGGTTTCGTTTTGATTTGGTGAAGATACCTACTGGTGCTGCTAGGAAGGAAGACTGTGAATGGTTAGTAGTGTCACACCTGTCAACAGCAACACTGTTAGTCATGAGAACACCTCAGCAGTGCATCATTGGGAACAGGATACTACAGATAAAAGGGATGTTTCAGTGTCTTTTAAGTAGTTCTGTATAAGGTGCTGATTCGTACTCGGTGTATTATATTCAGCTTCCTCCCAGTTAGGAGATGCAAAGCGTATACGTACTGTAGGTGTTTAAAGCATCAAAGATGAGGCCCCGCTAAATGAGCAACTCTGTCTTTGTCAAAGTACTTATAGCTGTTAAGACTAAGGCGTCAGGAAACTTATAAAGAGTGTCTGGTAGTAGTGTTGAGTCCTGAAAATACTCTAAATATAGCTTACAGTTACACTGACTTCGAGTACTGATTAATACCTTATACGATCCCACTGCAATGAAACCCAAACATCCCTTTAGAGTCAAGGCAATCCACAGCCCTGTTGGTCAACACTTCAATCCATGCGTTAGTCACTCAAAAACAGCCAGCAAGCCTCAGCCAAGTCTTTAGACAAATGTATCCATGCAAGAACAAATGGGTGTAATGATTGACATAACCCCTGATGAATATAATACACACAAGCAATCAGTTCTGCTCAAGATATATCGGACGTCAGTTTCAAATATGGGAAGTACCCAAGCCGGATTGCAACATGCATGGCAACCATTTGTCTACATGTTTTAGTTACTTTATGTATTTCTACGTTGTCCAGGGGTGACTACAACCAACCTTCAACGAGAGGAACATCTTGATTGGCCACAGCTGGTTCTTCCATGGGATCGGCAAAGCTGGGAAAGAAGGGCTTAGCTGCAGGATTAAGACCAGATCCTGGAACTGCCAGAGGGGAGAACGATGGAGGGGAAGAGGGGCTGGTGACAGGCGATGCCATTGGAGAGAACCTTTTAGCTTCTGGGGAGGTTGGACTCTTAACAGAGGATGAAGAAGATGAAGAGCGTGGTTTCTTGGATTGTTTTGGGGATGATTTGCCTTCTTTGAGCTCTCTGGCTTGGAATTCCTGTGCTGTAGTTTTTGGGGAACGGAGAGGTGCTGGGCTTGGGGTGTCGAAGTTTAGGCCTAAGGGTAAAGGATGACCTAGCACACCCATGTCAGCAAAATTAAATAAATCGCTGTTGCTGCTCATATTTGAGCTGTTCAGAACCCATGAAGCATCAGACGGCGAGAGAGGTGGTGCTGAGGCTAACACCTCACCTTCGGGGGAACAATTTGGGCTTGGCTGGGTGGCAGGGCTGAAGGCGGAGGTGTCTTCCTCAGGTGTGGCTTGCTCACAACATTCCTGGAGAGAACTGCTGTTGTCAAACATGCCACTGTCTACCAGATTACCAACTGCTGCTTCATTCTCTGGAGAAAAAGGTGGCGAAATAGCCTCTTTGCTGTTGCCCAGACTTGCATTTTCGGTTTCCATCAAGAGATCAAATGGGTCACAACATGGAGGGGCCACAGGGAAGGAATCGAGTGATTTGCTGTTGGTGGTAGAGGGCATAGTAAACGGAGCTGCTGTGGCTTTCAGCTCACTGTTCAGGACCAGTGGGCTAATGGGAGCAGCTCCTGGGGAGAAAAGATCCTGAGACAGAGGGGAAGATACCAAGCCTTCATCTGGGTAGACCTCCTTTTTCCAGGGGCTCTGGCTTGAATCTTCATCTGCCAAGTAGGCCTCAAGGTTGTCCAGAGCTGAACTCCCAAGATCCATCATGTCCTCCTCTGTAATGTTAGAGGTCACAGCAGATGAAGGAACAAATGGTTCTGCCACTCCCCACTCCTCTGGAAGCTTCTTCCTGCTCTTCCCCTTCTTCCCTCGGCCTCCACTCTTCCCAAGTTGCTCCTCCCAACAACCCTCTGCTTTATCCCTCCTTGGGCCAATCCTATGATAGAACTCCTCTGTTGGTCGGGTGCTTTCTCCCAGTGCTTGCATCTCAGGGTGGCCCCTGCTCTCCAGTTGTTCGTAGGATCCCTCATCTTTTTGTCGTCTTTTCTTCTTCTTCTTTTGTTTTCGGTCTGATCCATCCCTGTCCCTTTCGTCGCCTCCAGCATAGGCAGCGCTCTCACGGCTAGGCCAACTGTCAGGTGGGTCCTCAGGGCTGGCTGCAAGATGGCTGGCATGTCGAGCAATCACTGTGGTGACACTTGGAGTAAAAGGGAGGTCTGTCGACAGGCAGCCAGCCTGGTCTGGCCAGCCTAAGGCACCTTGTTGTGGGTGAAGAGGGCATAGTTTAAGGTTGGTAAAGATAGATATGTGCATATTAACTTTTTTCCCTTAGTCTAAAACAAACAATACAGAGAAAGCCCAAAAAGTTGATTCAGGGTTGGTTTGAATCGGGGGTCAAGGAGGCCATTTACGTGAAAAAGCAAAGACCATCTCATGAGGTACTCATGGCCATTGATCAATGGTCTTTGATCAATGGTTGTTGATCAATGGTCATGACAATTTTCATACTAATGATCACGAAGCTGACCTCACAGCCCATTGTTCATTCAGTGGTGCTAATTTGTACTGTTCATAAATGTAGTGGAAATCTGGATTCAGCTGAAGAAGAAGTGAACTGGATGAAACGTTTCTCCCACGGAAAACGTCCAGATGAACAGAATCAACTTTTTGGGATTTCCTTACCTGGATGATTGAGCGTGCACCAAAACGGACAGAGAAATATCACACAGAGGCAAATAAATCACAAAAAGAAGACTGGGATTCTGATTACACAAACAGCGTAACATTTTATAGCCTCATTTCTGTTGCCCTTTAGTGAAGAAAGAGTGTGCATGTTCTCATATTCTTTAAGAGGATCTACTTACTTACAGTGGTCATATTGGCAATATTATGTTTTGAATAATAAGGTCAGCTTATTTGGAAGTAATCAAAAAGTAAAAAGGTTTCAGACTAGTCCAAATGCTCAGCTTCACACAGTTGTTTCTTTATAATGTCAGAGATTGGAAATAGTCTTTATATGATCATGGCAGCACACAGGCTCCGCCCAGTAGCTGGTTAAAGTTTGTGCTTGTGAGGGGCAGCCAACCAGAATGAAGTTGGATTTAAAGGAGAGGAGGGGAATTAAACAGTTAAACTTGTTTCAGACAATGGTTGAAATGTGGAGCTGCACAGAGGCCGAGTGAAAGATTAATGAAGAGTCTAAGAATCAGCTACAAATGGAAATAATACAACTTTAACACAGAGCGGATAAAGTAATACAAACCAAGCCGTGATAGTCTGAAGATTTCTTCTAATATAATACTGACTGAGCAAATGGATAGTGACAATTAAACATACACACACACACACTTATATGCAGTATATGAGCAACTTAAAGGATGGAGACAAAAGGCTAATTTTGGGCGACTGACTCAGAGCAGCCTTGAGGACTAGTACACTGTGTACACTGACAATTAAGCTAGTAGCAAACGACGTAGCTTTGTGCAGGCACATGAGAATGTGTGCATGTAAGTGTGTAGTACCTAGAGTGAAGTGCCCAACATGCACACAATGATAGACACAGAAAGACATGGAAGAAATATCAAGAAGAATGCTTAATGGTCCCACAGAAAGGAGGTCAAACACAGGTCACTCTACTGTAACTAAAGCAGACTCCATTAGTTTTGTGCCACAGTTTAACATTGCTTCAGTAATAGAGGGCATTTATAATGGATGGCAGTAGTCAACCTGATTTCAGTCTAGAAGGGAGACGGTAAAGATAGGATGGCGAATGCACGATACAGGAGCGCTAACAAGAGCAGCGGGGACATCGTCCGCTGAGAGGAGGGGTGGCCCAGTTCTAGATCTCAGGTATATACATAAAGGTAGAAGAAGAACAGCTAAAGTGGAGCAGCTGTCAGGACACACACAGTATAGTACAGCAGCTCTCTGGAGGGCCATTTTTCATATTAACAAACACATGACACAACTGTGCTCTGTATGTATCAGGGGAAGCAGAAATGAAATGAAAGTACTGCAGTGTTTGTGCTGCAAAGGCTCGTTATTCTGGGGACGTATCACAGAACACTGGATGTGCATTTACTGTCACTCTGTAGTTATTCTGGATGTTTTCTAAAGGACTCGAGATGGAGTTTGTTACTGTGTCATGTAAAGTTGTCACAGTGGGATAATGTTACAAAAAGCTGTAAATGTTCCTGACCTGCAGTACCAACATGCACATATCAGCCACAACATTTAAAACACTTATATGTGAAGCGAACAACATTGATTATCTCAGTGTAAACTTCCACGGCTGAAACGCCAACGCTGAACTGCCAGAAACTACAATTTGTCCAACGGCCACTTTAGGCTGGCTCCAAAATGCTCATGATGTCAGACTTCAGCTATGAAATGAGCATGACTGGTACAAAAGTGGCAGCCGTGACTCAAACAGCTCATTGAGTAATTAAAAGGACGCATGTCCACATGTCTTTTGACAAGATGCTGAACTAAACGACCCTGATGCATCCGTCAGGGTCGTGTGTGTGTGTGCAATAGTTTGCAAGAACTTCAAGTCATAGAGTCAAAATGACTGTGTGTGAATATGGGCTGTATTAAAAAGTGAAATGAAATCTCAGAGTATAAAATGTGACGTGAAATTGGCTTCAAAGGGGTTACGAATCAACAAGCATACAGTGAGATTTACAAATATAATGTGACTGCGATCCTCATGCAAGATTTTAAAAATGTGTCCCTCCAAACCTGAATAAATAACACACACCACTTCTTAAGTTTGGCTTCACACATTGGAAAACGTTCTTGTTCAAAACAAACCTACCACTTACAAAAGAAATACAGTGGCTTGCAAAAGTATTCGGCCCCCTTGAACTTTCCCACATTTTGTCACATTACAGCCACAAACATGAATCAATTGTATTGGAATTCCACGTGAAAGACCAACACAAAGTGGTGAACACGTGAGAAGTGGAACGAAAATCATACATGATTCCAAACATTTTTTACAAATAAATAACTGCAAAGTGGGGTGTGCGTAATTATTCAGCCCCCTTTGGTCTGAGTGCAGTCAGTTGCACATAGACGTTGCCTGATGAGTGCTAATGACTAAATAGAGTCACCTGTGTGTAATCTAATGTCAGTACAAATACAGCTGCTCTGTGACGCCTCAGAGGTTGTCTAAGAGAATATTGGGAGCAACAACACCATGAAGTCCAAAGAACACAGCAGACAGGTCAGGGATAAAGTTACTTAGAAATTTAAAGCAGGCTTAGGCTACCAAAAGATTTCCCAAGCCTTGAACATCCCACGGAGCACTGTTCAAGCCATCATTCAGAAATGGAAGGAGTATGGCACAACTGTGAACCTACCAAGACAAGGCCGTCCACCTAAACTCACAGGCCGAACAAGGAGCTGATCAGAAATGCAGCCAAGAGGCCCATGGTGACTCTGGACGAGCTGCAGAGATCTACAGCTCAGGTGGGGGAATCTGTCCACAGGACAACTATTAGTCGTGCACTGCACAAAGTTGGCCTTTATGGAAGAGTGGTAAGAAGAAAGCCATTGTTAACAGAAAACCATAAGAAGTCCTGTTTGCAGTTTGCCACAAGCCATGTGGGGGACACAGCAAACATGTGGGGGACACAGCAAACATGTGGGGGACACAGCAAACATGTGGGGGACACAGCAAGCATGTGGGGGACACAGCAAACATGTGGGGGACACAGCAAACATGTGGGGGACACAGCAAACATGTGGGGGACACAGCAAACATGTGAAGAAGCTGCTCTGGTCAGATGAGACCAAAATGCAAAACGCTATGTGTGGAAAACTAACACTGCACATCACTCTGAACACACCATCCCCACTGTCAGATATGGTGGTGGCAGCATCATGCTCTGGGGGGGCTTCTCTTCAGCAGGGACAGGGAAGCTGGTCAGAGTTGATGGGAAGATGGATGGAGCCAAATACAGGGCAACCTTGGAAGAAAACCTCTTGGAGTCTGCAAAAGACTTGAGACTGGGGCGGAGGTTCAGCTTCCAGCAGGACAACGACCCTGAACATAAAGCCGGGGCAGCAATGGTTTAAAACAAAACATATCCATGTGTCAGAACGGCCCAGTCAAAGTCCAGATCTGAATCCAATCGAGAATCTGTGGCAAGATCTGAAAACTGCTGTTCACAAACGCTGCCCATCTAATCTGACTGAGCTGGAGCTGTTTTACAAAGAAGAATGGGCAAAGATTTCAGTCTGTAGATGTGCAAAGCTGGTAGAGACAGACCCTAAAAGACTGGCAGCTGGAACTGCAGCAAAAGCTGGTTCTACAAAGTATCGACTCAGGGGGCTGAATAATTACGCACACCCCACTTTGCAGTTATTTATTTGTAAAAAATGTTTTAAATCATGTCTGATTTTCATTCCACTTCTCACGTGTGCACCACTTTGTGTTGGTCTTTCACGTGGAATTCCAATCAAATTGATTCATGTTTGTGGCTGTAATGTGACAAAATGTGGGAAAGTTCAAGGGGGGCGAATACTTTTGCAAGCCACTGTAGACACAGATCACGTGGCATGCCCACATGGAGCTTTAAGACAAATTTCATGCTGCCAGATTCAAATCCCAGCGGGAAACTGGGACATCTGGGCTTCCACTGTATTCGTGCATGTTTTTTTTATTCTATCGTTTGTTTGTTTTGTTTTCAAAGTGGTTATCCATACAGTTTATGGATGCAGATCAACAGAAAGGTTTGCCAAGTTTAGCTGACACCCTACCGCTCCATCTAAATAAGGGACTCTAAAAAACTTTCAACTGGACTGATGCGTCATTATCTCACAGCAGTTTTATGTTGCAGATCCTGGCTTTCATTTAGCTGTGACTGAGGATTTCTAGAACTCTCTAAGATGTCACACCCAGTTTCTTCTGTACTTCCTAATATATCTTCATTTTGTCAATAATGGCAGCTGCAAAGTCAGAAGTATTATCTTACAAAAGTATTTAACATACAGTTTCTCAGCCTTTTTGGATATTTTGTATTTTAATGATGACTCAGGACATCTCTGGGATACAAATGTCTACTGGGCCAGAATGATTATTATTTGTACATTGTTACATCTGCTCAGTGCAGTTTATTGTTGCACTGTGGGCTGTCAGTTGGTGTCATGGCAGTCAGACGAAGGTTCAAGCATGTGCAGTCTGGATCTTTAAGAGGGAGGGGGCTAGGGTTTGCTGCAATGTTGAGTCACTCTGTGTTACCGAGTGCTCCACAGGCAGACATAAAACACACACTTCAATGGGCAGCTGTAGAAAAGCGGCTGGACTTTATCTTGAAGACTTTTCACCTCCAATAAGAGAAGCTTCTTCAGTTCTTCAGGTATTTAAGCTCTAGTGAGAGAGTCGTCCCTGACAAGGGGAGGTGCACTGCTGGTCTAAACTCCCATGGCAAATTGGTCCTGGGTGAGGGACGAGACAAAGAGCCATTCAGAAAACCCCTACGAGCAGAACACCAAGGGACCAGTCACCTCACTGGGATAGGGTTACTGGGGCCCCGCCCTGGAGCCAGGACCGGAGAGGGTGCCCGAGGGTGAGTGTCTGGTGGATGGGCCTTAATCGATGGGGCCCGAAAAAGGGACATGGGCCAATCCTCCTGCAGGCCCACACCTACAGGAGGCGCCACAGGAATCAGGTGCATTGTGTGCTGGTCTGCTTGGGTTGCTGCCCCCGCAACCCGGGCACGGATAAGTGGAGGAAGATGGATGGACACTGAGGTGAATAGAAACCTCAGCACTGAAGTTTACCTGAAGCCCCCACACACACGGACCAGTACCTCCTCTTTGACTCCCACCACCCTCTGAAACACAAACCTGGAGTAATCAGGACCCCACAACATCGATGGTCCCGTCCCAGATGCCTTAACGCCCACTCACATCTTGAGCCAGGTGATCTGAGTAGGTCACATGATAGGGTGAGGCAAGTTCTCACAATGTTTTCACTGGAAACCTCTGCTGATAATGACCACGCCCCTTTTCACACCTCATGTGATGAGGCACGTGATCAATAGGCTCCTCCTTCCTCTTTAGGAGCCTGTTTGTTGGTTTTGTTTCTGACTCGAATGAATTTTTTACAATTATCCAAAAACATTTGTCAATAATGATGATTAAGAAAACTACTGACACCAATACTGATGGAATATTTTATTATTATTATTATTATTATTATTATGTGACTCGTCTGCATTAACTACACTTTCTGAGCATCATGAAATCTGAGTGAGTGTTTGGAGAAAGAAAGAAAGAAACTGTAGTTTGAAGACTGTGTGTGTGTGTGGATACTCTGAGATCAAGCCTCAGTATCAGAAGACTGCAGACACACATCGTTGGGGTTCTACTAGATTTAAAGGTTCAGCCTATAAGTCTACATGGAGCTGTTTTCACTAAGTCCATCTGAACAGCAAAGACACGACGCTGCATTATGCTTCTCCTACCCAACGTAAGACTTTTCCTTACTAGGAATTTTGCTGATCCTTCAGGATTTTTACCCACGCTTAGTGTTTGTTTCCTGCTCCTGCTATTTGAGACTGTTTGGGGATTTACAGTTAGATCCATAAAGTTTTGGACAAGGACATTTTTTGTAGCTTTGTGTCTGGATTCAGCAGAGTGAACTTTAAAACAATCTGCAGACATCTAGCTTTAATTCAAGGGTTGAACACAAACGTTTTAGGAATGACAGACATTCTTAAACATAGCCAACCACTTCTGGAGGCTCTGTGTGTACAGGACATCACATTTGTTTTGTCATGGTCCGTGGTCCTGTGTGTGGAATGTGTGATGCGCGGGTAGCCACACCCCCAGGCTGGGCCATCACCGGCACACCTGCTCTCCATCGGGGTGATTACCTGAAGAGCTACTTAACCCGGCGCTGACGGATGCTCCACGCCAGTCCGTTAATCACGTCTCTGTGGTAACTAGACTCCCGCGAAAGCGTTGCATTCATATCTTGTTGGAGCTGCGTTAAATCTGCCTACTTGTGTCTAGTTTCGATCCGGCGTTCAGCGTCTGCCACCTGCCTGTCCTCCTGCTCTGGATCACCCGGCCCATCCACTATCTCCACGGATTTCCTTCTCACGGACTTCCCTCCCGAGCTCCCACGGTCCCGCTCTAATCGTAAGCCAATTCGTCTAACTCAGTTTTGATGTGTTTCCTCCGCTTCCCGGCTCCCTAGTAATCTTCCCCCCTTTCTGTTGCAGCCTCCCACGGTCCCGATTCCGGCTTCCTCGCGTCATTGTTTCCCCGGGTTTTTTAGTTCCTCGTTTTGCTCCTTTGGTTTTCCCGGGTCGTTTGTTGTTATAATAAATTGTCATTTTCTGCTAGCGCTTGAGTCTGCGTTTGGATCCTTTTGTGCACGCGCGACGCGGCGCATGACAAGTTTTCACTCCTGTAGCTTCTCCTGACATACACAAACCTTCAATCTTGGGGTGTGAGAAGAACAAGCCCTGTTAGCTGATCTATTCTAGTCACAATGAGTCTGCAGACTGATTAACAGCTGACAGGTTGAGGCCTCGGCTGCTGTGACGCTTTTGTGCATTTTAGCACAGCTCTGTCAAGTGACACAAGCCACAGCAAGACAACAAGTAAAACTCTGCTTCTCTAGGATGGCACGCACACTGACCTGGGGAGCAGCAGAGTCTGCGATCGGCCGGTCCAACGTTGTAAAGAGTGGACAGCACAAATTCTATTCAAAGCAACTGCCAGGTAATATTCAGAGTATGTTTTTTTTGAAAGAAGGAAGTTATAATTTAAGGGGTTTTTGTAACTTCAAAACAATGAAGGTACGTACTACAAGAAAAAGCTTTTGTGTTTCTGTTCATGGAGTGAAACTATGGAACAGTCTGAATATGGAATTAAAGCAACGTCCAAACATAAAACTGTTCAAAAAGAGTTATAAAAATATGATCTTCTCGAACTATAAAGAAAAGGAAAATATTTAAATTAAGTGAATGTCTCTATTTAAAAACAAACAAACAAACAAAAACAACTCATGATGTGATATTATAGTATATCAGAAATCTGTTCACTGTTTTTATTACAAATTATATCAGTAAGGAAGCTGACTAAATATTAACTGATAATTTATGGCAAAGGGGTGGGATTAAATAAGTGTTTACTTCTTCCCTTTCAACATGTAAATTAATCAGAACGTTGTTTTTTGTATGCAATTTGTAAATTTTTTTTTTCTTATTTTCTTTTCTAAATGTACTTGTATATTGTTCACATGTTGAAATCAATCAATCAATCAAGGACGCAGACAGCTGAGCGTGTCTTTGTGCAACACAGAGATCACTGACCTGCACACTGACCTCCTTTCTGCTACACCAACATGTGCAGCACGAGTGACGAGTGCAAGCATAACAGGAAACACTGCTTCCAAACTGAGCAGTTATTGTGGTGCAGGGATTGGAAGAAGATATACACACACCTACATTATGAGGACGTGCTCTTAGACACAAAAGGTTCAACAGTTCACTGATTTGGTCATTTCCAGTTGTGTTTTTGTCCACATCATAAAAGTATGTGTGTTTCAAAAATCATTGCAGGTGAGAGTGCAAAGGTTCCCTTTGCTACAAGCCATTTATTTAAAACTCAAAGTCAATCAAATGCACTGTTTCAGCCGCAACACACATGCAACAACACTCTTAATCTGTTCTCACTTCAAGCTTTGACTTCATTTAAGGGAAAACAAGAAAAATCGACACAGTTTGAGCGAATTTTAAATGCACAGGAAATTCAAAGGCGCTGATCCGTAGACGAGCGATTTGGAGAAGCTGAAACTAAAGTTACCTTGTGCTTTAGTTTAGATTACAAAACAAAAACTGGCGTTGAAGGAAAACACTGTGGTGTGAGTTCAATGCACGAGTCTTACCTGCTGATACATCCAAAGGGCTGCGAGGAGCTTGTGGCTCGGGCAGCATGGGGCTGTGCTCCTTAGGGGCGACTGATCCCGCTGGAGGTGTGAGAATCTGAGGATCGGCAATACTTGGAGGCTTTTCTGCTGGAAGGGGTGCAGCTCCCACCTCCACGTTCATCCCAATCCCTCCAGGCTGGGAGAAACCTACGGAAAAGAAAGCAGACAAACAGGTAAACCTTCTCTGCACCGACACTCACTATGACATGAAGAGAAGAGGAAGAAACAGTAAGAAGGTCAAAGAAAACACCACATACAACCTGAATGCAGTCGTAGAGGGGAGGGGCCTGAATATACATGTGTGAGAGATGAGGTCATGAACGTGGTCATGAGACTCTTCACCTGCATGAGTCCCAAACTGGTGGAAATTAGTCCAGAGAGTAACTCACTGATGCACGTGTCAGCTGTACTGGTATAGGTGAGAGTGTGTGTGTGTGTGTGTGTGTGTGTGTGTGTGTGTGTGTGTGTGTGTGTGTCCAAGCCTGCAGGGTGTTTTGGTGGCCCAGAGACGACAGGTCTCATTAAGACAACAATGAGAGCTGGCTCTGCAGAGGCTGGCGTGGTGAAAGGCATAACTCAGCCTTATAGCTCACACTGTGAGTGTGTCACTCTGCAAACTACCAGCAGATACCAAGCCAGTGACGGCTAAAGCTCTGCATGCAACCAACAAGGGTCACGTCCACAAATGCAATTCATCAGCGAGGACAACTATTGGCTCTTCTGGGGCAAAGTTCCTGGTTGGAAGTCGCATTTTTAATGAGGAAGGAAATTAATGAGCTGTAATCACCCACAGTGATGAAGGCTAAGGTGTGTTTGCAGAAACTGAGCACAGTGATTGTTCTGGCAGGCCAGCAGGCAGAGCTTCAGCGCTGATATTATAATAATGGAAATATATATATAATGAAAGTCACGTGTTTGAGTTCCCTCAATGCTGAAATCAAATACACCAACAAAACAGGTCCAAATCAAAGTCTGTTCACCAGTGGTGTCAAACACTGACCCAACAAAGACTCCAGACGTTGGACTTGTTAACTGTAAGTTTTACAACTTCTTCCACTGAGAAACACCAAAAGACCAAATGCAGCTATTCAAACGTCTCTTACTGACTGGAACAGGACATGTCAGTGCTCAGGGTTGGTTGCTGCCTCGGGGACTTTGCTTTGGTAGTAATCGATTCAACTATGAAATCCAAATCATGTCAAAGAGTGTTTGAGTTTAATGTGAAGCTAAACAGAGCACTCGCTGTGAGAGCATGTTAGCAAAGCCAAAGAAGGAAAATCACTGAGATCCCAACAAATTTTAATATGGTATCAATTTGAGTTTCTCAGGTGACTTCCTGCTTGAGTTATCGTGTTGGCTGCTCAGCCGTCAGCTGTGAAAGAAATACTCTTACAGATACTTAGGATATGATGCTGTAGCTACTATACCGCCAACATTTTAAGAAGCCATCAACAGGATGTGAAGGCAGTGACTTTAGCCCAGAACATATATTTAATAATAGTACTGTCATACATGATAATTAGTCATGCAAAATGCAGATGAAGCCTGGAAAAGGAGGAATGACCTAAACTGGAGCAAAACCAGAGTAAACACTGGAGTAGCCGTCCATGACCGGAGAAAGCTCCGCACAATAAATGGTCACGAGGATTAAAATGTTGAACTCTCAAATGTTTCTTCTGTGACGCAAAGATAAAAATTGACCTGGTTCTGAAGAAGGAGCTAACTGACAGTCTCTGCAGAAAGCCCCGTGTCTGCACAGAGAGGTCGGGAGTGCTTCAGTGCTACTCGGCTGCTCTGAGGTTAACACAATATTTGATACTGTAAACACCTCAAAATCCACATATGCACACAGAATACAAAGCCCTGACTTTAAATATACACAATAGATAATAACAATGTTCATATTCTGAAATATGACAATATTTGACAATAACAAAGCTGCAGACACAACGCAGCACTTCATCATGTGTGGCAGACTCTCCATGCATGAGTGAGCCCTCTGTGTGACACAGACCCTATCAGACAGTGTTGCTGAGTCATGATAAGCAACATATCTCACACACGCACACGCACGCACATGTAACCACGGTAACTTCTGACCCCACTTCCGCTAGTCCCTTTATTGACTAATTTTACACTGCATACCAGTTGACAGCGTGCAATAACCCGGCCGATTCATTCATCTTTACACCACCTCACAATCGACTCAACGGTGACTTATTTGTTTGTTTAGTTTTGTCACAATTAATGAAAATGCGGAGCCGCGGTCGCGCATTCTAAAACGCCGGTAAGCTAATGCTAGGCTAGCGACAGTAAGTGCAATTACTAGTTTTATTTATTGAATATTGTTGTTTTTGTTTATCCCACTATGGCCGAATGTTGACTTAACGTATCTAGAGTTGAACGAGTGATTTGATTTTTGTAGTTTTGTCCGTTTTGGATGTTTTTTGTTACTTTTCTGATGAAATGCCAAAACGGCCTATGAGATTTTGCATTGAGTTAAATTCCATTTATATTATTGAGTCTGTTGCGCAACACCTGTGATTAAATGGGTTTTGTAAATATATTTGATTAACTTTGGATAATGTTTATTAGCTTTATTGCTGATATACTTTGATGGGACCCATGAGAATGTTTTTCTATAACAGTCTTTTGAATGAAATTCATTATAAGAGATGATGGTTTATTGATTGTTGTATGAAACATGGCATTAATTACTTGACTTTGTTATTTATGGATTTATTTTGTCACAGCAGTAGAATGCTGTTTCACTTTCTTCTGTGAATGATAATTTATGTTTTTGACCTTGTTTAGGTCAAGTTTTTTCCCCCGCGATCAGCCCTGATCAGCGCGGGATGGCGAGCCACCCGGCCACCGCTACACACACACACACAGTTAATATCTCAGTACTGCTGTCACAACAGCACTCACATCTGTGATTCTGTTAGAAGGAAATATTGGGAGGATACCTGAAAACGCTCCCATCAGGTTAGCATCCATCTTTTGTGCAGGGCTGGTCTGAAAGCCCAGAGGATTAGAATAACTTGCCACGGAGACTGGCAGCAGGGAAGGAGGGAGCGATGGAAAAGGTGAAGAGAAGACAAGAGAAGAGAGAGAGCAATGAGACGCAAATATATAGAAGAGAAGTCGAGTGAGTGGAGGCGCCACTGGGCGTGACAGCATTAACGATTGAAAAGGTGTGACGTGAGGGCAGACAGCAAAGAGGAGAGCAGATACAAATCATTATTTCTATTCTACATACAGTCTATGCTGCTCTGTGTTGGTATGATGCTAGAAATACTTTAAACAGAAACACGAGTGGGAATAAAAGGAGTGGCCCACAAAGGCTGAGCCTCTCAGGCCCGTTGCATCTTTTAAGAGTAAAATTTACTTTAAAATGGAAACATTTAAACTACATTTATACAGTAATTTAGGTTTTTACCACATCATTTGTATCTACATTGGACAAAGACAAAAAACAATAGGGAATAAGCTGCATGGGTTTGGAAACGTGGTGGCGACACTCTGAGGCTGCTCCACCACGCAAAGCAAAGTAACGTGAAGCTCCAACCGCGCTGCTTCTCTGGGCCCGAGCGCCTTTAAGACGCGCTCAGGCGAGCATCAGCCAGCGTGAGAAGCTTTTTGGAAATCACAGAGAACAACTGATGCAAACATTTTAATCAACAATTTATATATAAATATTTATACATATATTCAATGTCAGTTTTCTTAAATCCTCCAGTTAGTGACACACTTGCTTTGTGTGTGTATGCGATGCCCAAATTCTATCTAGAGCTGATTCTGAGACACAGAAACCTTGAGATGGTTTGGATATGGGGCAGTCACTGGTTTGGAAGCTACAAAGTCAGACTCGAGCACTGGTCCAGTCCAGTTTTTCTGATCCAAGTCAAAAACGACATCATTTCCTGAAAATGTCCCACTGTGACCACAGAAGGTCCAAAAGATGTCATGAATCAGTGATAACAAGTTAAGAAACTCTGTACCTGATAAGAAGTCTGAAGCCGAGGCCTGCTGCTGGTCAAGCGAGTGTGGCCGCACCTCCCCCTGCGGCTCCGGGTGCGACGCCGCCGTCTGTCCCCCCGAGGTCAGTTTACTACCTGCAGCCGCGACACAGATGCTGAATGTTAGTTCACTCACCTCGCTGATGCTCTAATGTCGTCATTTTAATGACACAAGGCTACCAAAACCACACAAACATGCTGACATACACATTACACAAATACAACAGGCATTGCCAAAATATACACAGTTGCACAGAGGGTTCTGTTGCACGAAAGAAAGACGCACACGGACACACAACTGTACGCTCACCTGCTAAATTTCCTCCAAAAGCAGATATCCCAGTGCTACACAACCAACAATCAGTGGTGTTTGCTATGTGCTGCTCAGTGCCTCTGTCTGTCTCCACTGCAGCCTCAGCTGGCTGTGAGCTACTAACACTGTGAACCCCCACATACACACACAAAATCACCACACACAGACACACAAACACACAGACACACACAGTCAGAGTCTGGCTTTGGTGTGGTGACGTTTCACTGTCTGTCTAGTTCAGGTCCCGGGCCCTGCCGGCTAGCGCCTCCCCTCACACTGCCTCTCCTTTCCTCTCTAACCCTGCAATCATCCTTCCACGCTTGTCCAACAAGTCCCAGACCTCCAACTGATTGTTTGGGTGCGAGAGGTGAAAACGGAAAGAGTCTACGGAATAAGGACGAGCCGGGAAAGGCAGGCTGCCATCAGGAATTGATCAGAAGTTTCAGTGAGAAGAGATAAGAAAAGCAGAAAAGAGGATTTCTAGGATGAGCGAGCGTAAAAGCGTAAAAGAGCAGACAAACGGGAATAGAAGAAACGGGAAGGGACTGAGGAAGGGGAGTAATGGAGGGAGGGGAGTAGCTGGAGAGAAGGAGGGATACACCGTGGGCAACCCTCTCCTAGCTGTGTCCACAGAGGGTGACGGTGAGGCGAACAGACAGGACGCCACCCAAAGTCAAAAAAGCTTTCATATATCAGACGTGCACGGGGGCCGTGGCGGGGTGCACGTCGTCTGTCTCGACAGGAAAACATTCCGTCGGCAGGGTCACCGTTCGCTCAAAAACACTGGTGCTCGAGCTCAGGCTGGATTGGGTCGGTCCCTCTGTCGCACCAATGAGATCACAGGCTACAGGCACATATTTCTACTGCTCTGTCCAAGGTGCTGAAACCAGCAGGAGCCTGAAGTGCACAGTATGGAACCTTGCTCCCTTATCAGTACACGAACCACCGCTCGATAAAGAAGATTAGGAAGATATGTCAAATATTTTTCAATTCGCTCTGATTCTGTGCTATTATTAGAAACACCATACTGTCTGCTGGGCGCCCATCACTCAAAGAAAACATCTCTAAGGCAACAGTAGAAGTTGTACTAGCAGACAGAGCCAGTCAGAAGCCTTTGTAACCGTGCTCTCTGCACGCTTCACTTCCAGTCAGAGTTCATACATGTGGGCTTACAGCGTTCAATAATCCAGCATCGACCTTACACCCACCCATAAAATAACTGTAAAAAAGAAAAGAAACAAATTACATAAATTGCACAGCTACATTGGGAACAGTTCATAATACAGCCCACTAGTCCAATCGCGCCATGGAACATTTATTTTTCTATTTTTATGCAGCACTGGCGGCTCGTGGAGTTAGCGACATATGCTAGCCGCGCCATAGAGCTGTAGCAGCACAGTTTTTAAAAGTCTGCACGTCATCAGCAGACACTCTAACTGCCTGCTAAAGACTTGCTGGAACTATCTGAAGGCTGAATGACCCCCGAGACCATTCCCGACCTTAACCGCACTCTTAATGGTGTTAGAGTGTTTTCCAAAGTGATTCATGATGAGAGGAAAATAAATGTACATGTGTAGATTTAGTCCAAACGGTTCTCATGTTTGCTCCTGCTTCCGAATGCGTTGGTGGGTGACCGGAAAGTGTAACATACCAGCAATTTGTCACATGGCGTAGCGTGTTACGCTTCAGGAGCACGAATGTGTTGGATGTAAAGACGCTGAATCCTGAAGCCTAACAGGACTCTCATGTTCCCAAAGCCTCTGGGTTAAACTTGCCTTTTTGGATCAATTATGCTGATGTGCATGATGGCTGGATGTTCTATTATTCAAATTATGTTACCAATATGAATGTGACTGTTCTCCTCTTTCAACTAGCATAACTTTGGAAAGCAGCACATCCTTTCCCGTAAAATACCAGGAAGTTAGTCAAAGTTAAGCCACTCCACAATACTGCCGGCTGTCCAACTACTTACAATGAAGATGGGAAATATTGATTCTTTTTCTGCAAACTTTAAACCACTTACACTATATTTTTGGTCTCCTTTCCCGTGCTAATTTAAAACGACTAGCGTGCTACTTAAAATTACTTACAATGTAATTACTTCTGCCTACAACATGCTGATCTTTCATGCCTCATTTCCTTGTACCGATCTTGGCACGTTCACAGATATCTGCAGAAAGTTTCATTTCAATATTAGACTTTTAATCCACTCTGAAGTCGTCTGCACATACTATCTGCGTCACAGCAGATACAGCGTCCACGGGGCTGAAATTTGCACTTAAGTGTTCACTCTTGTGTGAAACAATGGGATCTGGGCTTGGTGGATGTTTTTGCACCTCAGGTCTTTTAGCTAAATTTTGAGTAGTTCAGTTCAGTCCACAGGGGAAGATTTCATGCTGGATTTGTGCTGTTGTGTTTAATGTAGCGATGGTGAACTGCTCAGCCTGAAAGAGGGACGGAGACCGACTGTGAAGCAGCACGAGCGAGCGCAGGTAAGTGTGTGCGCCAATTTGAACAGCTCCTAGCAGGTGAGTCAGTGCGCAATAGGACGCTCATTACAGTGTCAACACTCATCATGACTGCTTGACCTTTAACTGTCTCCCTACAGGGCAACACTGAGCTCTGATTTTGTTTGAGCATTGCTAACTTTGTAATGCAAAGTTTAAACTTTGGGGAACCTCCGATTTCGAAAACTTCTGTTGTGTGTTATTTTTAAAGAAGTGTTAGCAGACTCGTGTTTTCTTGTGGTATCACAGGTCTCACCACATTTGATGGTAACAGGCTAGCGTTTGGCTTTCTAACATTTGTCTAGAGTTGAATGTTAACCAATGTGTCTGCATCTGTTAAATAAAAAAAGAAACCAATAAGGAAGTGAAATGGATCAAATGTGTGACACATCTGAAAGCAGCAATGTTTTCATGTAAAAGTGGATTAAATGGAAGCTCAGAACTGCAAACCTGCTTTTTCTGAACCATAAAATTCTGCAAATGTTCAAATGTCGTCATTTCATCTTTCACATAGCATCTGGATGCGGCTCACGCTGAAATTGATATTGGGTGAGGTGCTGGATTGATTTAAAAAGGAGGGGAAACCAGTTCCACTCCAGTTCCAGTCTTACAGCATAAGCTGTCATGTAAGGCTTATTTTTTAAAGTGGACATAAAACAGTAAATGTATGAGTTTAATTTGATCATTTAATTCAAAAACTGTCATATATGTAACTCTGTGAAGCTGGATTTAAGGAGGAAGTCTCAGGGGGTCACTTTTGTACCTGGCTGCAACAATGAGTTTTATGTTAACACAGCAGGGTTGTTTGGCTATCTGAAGTGAAATGGAAATGCACCTGTTAGCTCTAATGTTTGTTTGGGAAAACAGCAGGCTGGTGCCAGTTTAACACACATACTCATTAATAGGGATGGGTACCGGTATCCGGTGCCATGATGGCACCGGTTCTGACATAAACGGTAGTAACCAGATCAAAAAGCAGCGCACATTTCGGTGCTTTTTCTTTCCTGAGCTGTGATACACTTTAGATTCTAGCCAATCATTTTACGTTTCCGAGGATAGTAGGCGGGTCCAGGTACGTACGTTCTTTTAGAGCAGAGCTACAGATTAAAAACGCCCAAGGCGAAGCGGTCAAAAGTCTGGCTGTACTTCACAGCAAAAGATGCAAACTCAGCAGCTGCAACAAGTGCTTTAAGCTGATACTGTGATACTGTCAAAGGAGGTAACACCTCGAATCCGATGAAACACCTGGCGACGCATAGCGTTTTTTTTAAAGCCGAGAAATGCGCCGTATTTGATAGCTTGCTGCGAGACCTCACACCGAGCACATCTACTGCAGGTGTGGTGCCTGTTATCGGACCCGGAGTTAGCAACATCCCCCAAAAACCCGAAGAGGAGAGTCCTGGCCCCTAGCCCTGCCAGTGTAGCAGAAATGATGAGGATGATGATGCAGCAGCAGCCGTTCTTCTCTGCGTGAGTAGCTTAATGTTGTTCGTGTGTAATTTACGTTGAGTAGGCTAACCACGTTATTACATTAATGCATGTAAGGTGAACTAGCAAACACCATCATAGCTACATGCGGCTGTCTTCTTGTTTGATGGCAGATACTCCCTTCACCCTGGACAAAAAGGCTAAAATGACCAAAGAAAAAGTGGAAAACAGTTAAACATGAGAGGTTTTTGGACAAAGTTTGTGTTTTTTCCATTGTTTAAGCTGCTTCCAGCCAAGAGTGATACCATATATGCCCCATAGCTGCAGAAAAGGCTAACATTGTTATCTTTTTACAAAAAAACAGCTGAACATGAGAGGTTTTTGGACCAATTTTGTGTTCTCCATTCTTTAAGCACCAGTTCGAGCACCGGCACCGTTTCAAAAGTACCCGTTTGGCACCGGTATCGGATAAAACCTAAACGATACCCATCCCTACTCATTAATGTTAAGGTTTGGATTTGTTTTAGCCGTGTGCTAAAGAGGCTCCAGAAGAGGCGACCTTTGAAATGAACTCCCATTTGTTACCACAGCCTTTGTGCTGAAAGTGTTTGGACAGGCACTGATTCCATAAAGAAAAACTATTTGCTTGTTACGTGCTTGATGCTAACAGATTAACTCCGGCTCTTTCAGCTAGAAGTTCAGCTCAGTTCTCTTGGACCACTTGATCTCTAAGGGTGGCCACATTAGCACTGCTGCACTGCTTTCACCATCCAGCTGTAAGTAAGCAATCAATGCTGCTAAAGAACAAGCCTCCAAAAGCAAAACCCCTCAGCTAGTATGAAACAAGAGGGTGACTTTGCCCAGTAAGGGTTCGTACCTCAAAGTGTGACTTTTGCCCGAGAATAATAAGAGGGAGTCTTTGTGTATTGAAAGCTGAATTCTGCATTATGTAAGAGCTGCTGCTGCTGGGGGTGGCCTGACCTCAGTATGAGGACAAAATATGGCAACACAGACTGCAGCAGCTACTGCTCAGACACATCAGAGGCATCTGAGGACACACACACACACTTTACTTAATCCTACTCATGCATGAGTTGCAGAGGGGGCATTGTAGGACTCATAGGACAACTTCTCAACTGCAGAAGGAGTCAGCCAAGGAACACAGTCAGTCTGACTTGGTTATGACCTCATGCCTACGACCTGACCGAACAACTACGAGTCTAGAGCAGAAATTTAACACCATAGCTTTGGATGAACTGGAGTGCTTGTGTGACTGGGTGAAAAAGGCACGTTGAGTAAAGTGCTTTGAGTGCTTCAGCAGTGTGAAAGAGGGGCTTTATATTCCCATCTACCTACACTGGAGTTGTCAAAGTCATAATGACTGATGGGACTGATGATCTGCGATACTTCAACACTCACACTTAGAGTCTATGTCTGTATAAGTGATTCTCATCCTTCAGAGACAAATCACCGCTCGCTGTGACAGCAGCCCCGTAAACACACCTCACTGACGTCACAGGAGAAGAATTCTTGGACCAATAGCTGATTAGTAGTTCACCTATTGACCAATCACCTTTGAACAGGCTCTGCTTACAATTACAAATTAATCTGTGAAGTATCAGCAATCAGACTCAGCTGATTCAGGATTTCAATTTTTAGCCATCTTGAAAAAAATACTGTACAAAGATTATTCCCATTTCTGTTCTTTTCCTCTGTTTCTTTTCCATGTATTGTTCCATGTTGCTGTACTTTCAGCCAGGTAACAGTTACCTGCATGTTAACTCTGATCTGGTATTAGATTAGATTAGATTAGATATACCTTTATTAGTCCCACGAATGGGAAATTACATTGCTGCAAGGTAAACACATCTCAAACCTGCAGGAAATAGACTGATGTATTTGCTGCTGTAATCTGTCTCAGCTCCCATTCAGAAAAAGATGAATTCTTACGTAACCACAATTAGGGACCAGAACCGCACCCAAAATAAAATAAGATACATCGTAGGTAAAGAACGGGGTCACTAAATTACATGAACATGAAAGGCTGCAGCACAGTGTCAAAGAAGCAACTGTGATGTTTCTGCTGCTCTGCCAAATAGAGCGACTCTGTACCAGGCCTGACCAGGACAATGGGCTTGTCAGGTCAAAACAACACAGCATCACAACTAGGGATGGGTACCGGTATCTCGGTTCTGACATAAACGGTAGTAACCAGACCGAAAAGCAGCGCACATTTCGGTGCTTTTTTCCCTGAGCTGTGATACACTTTAGAGTCTAGCCAATCATTTTACGTTTCCGAGGATAGTAGGCGGGTCCAGGTACGTACGTTCTTTTAGAGCAGAGCTACAGATTAAAAACGCCCAAGGCGAAGCGGTCAAAGTCTGGCTGTACTTCACAGCAAAAGATGCAAACTCAGCAGCTGCAACAAGTGCTTTAAGCTGATACTGTGATACTGTCAAAGGAGGTAACACCTCAAATCTGATGAAACACCTGGCGACGCATAGCGTTTTTTTAAAAGCAGAGAAATGCGCCGTATTTGATAGCTTGCTGCGAGACCTCACACCGAGCACATCTACTGCGGGTGTGGTGCCTGTTATCGACCCGGAGTTAGCAACATCCCCCAAGAACCCGAAGAGGAGAGTCCTGGCCCCTAGCCCTGCCAGTGTAGCAGAAATGATGAGGATGATGATGCAGCAGCAGCCGTTCTTCTCTGCGTGAGTAGCTTAATGTTGTTCGTGTGTAATTTACGTTGAGTAGGCTAACCACGTTATTACATTAATGCATGTAAGGTGAACTAGCAAACATCATCATAGCTACATGCGGCTGTCTTCTTGTTAAACAGTTAAACATGAGAGGTTTTTGGACAAAGTTTGTGTTTTTTCCATTGTTTAAGCTGCTTCCAGCCAAGAGTGATGCCATATATGCCCCATAGCTGCAGAAAAGGCTAACATTGTTATCTTTTTACAAAAAAACAGCTGAACATGAAGGTTTTTGGACCAATTTTGTGTTCTCCATTCTTTAAGCACCGGTTTGAGCACCGTTTAAGCACCGGCACCGTTTCAAAAGTACCGGTTTGGCACCGGTATCGGATAAAACCTAAACGATACCCATCCCTAATCACAATAAACATTTGCACAGCATCAGTACAACGACAGGGTCACGGCAAAGACTCCAACCTGCTAAACACAGTGGAGCTTTAAACAATACTGTAAAGCTGTGGCCTTCTTACCCTTTAAAGTAGGTATGAGAGACTGATGGATGGGACAGCTGTGAATAACAGTCAGCACACAATCTTACCCGGGAGGGGGGGACTTATTTTGGTGTAAAGCAAGCTTATATTAAGAAAACAAAGCCTGCACAGCTCCGTCTTAAACTTCCTGTAATAGTGAAAAAGTACAGAGCGTGCTCTCTAAGAACGAGGCCATGGCCTACTTGGGATCTTTAGGAATCCTTCACTGTTTAGACAAGACAGCTTGCAACTAGGTTCGTGGCTATGGCGTGATTTCTAAGATAAAATGATGACAAAGGAAGCTGCAGTTTCTCTCATGAAGTGCTCCGAGCGCAGAAAGACCCACGACTGTGAAGCAGTTCTACGAAGGTTATCGAGCAAAAGAGTCGTTAATTTGGCGACAATTAGAGGACGTCAGGCAGTCGAGATCAGAGTGGAACATCCCAAATGACAACGCAGCAAAACACAGTTAAATATGTGAGAACAGCAGCTCACAGCAACCACACTCTGCTTCACCAAAACGGTCTGATCTGGTCAGAGCTGGCAGGCGAGGCTGCTGTCCTCCAGCTGACCTCCTCCTCTCCCTGCTCCTGAGCCTCTCTGAGCTGTGATAGGAAGCATGAAGCGGCCGGGTCAGGGCTGCTGCAGGACCACAGGCGCTCAGTGACGGTTCATCGAGGGGACAGACCGCCGTTCGCCCCTGACAAACATCGACGGTGTCTTGTTGATTCAGCCACGCCGCCGCATTAATCATGTAGCTGGAATCAGTTTGAATCCAAGTACGTGGCGCTAAATTTCTATCCACCGTTCCTGGAACCGTCCCTCCCTGAACTTTGTACTAAATGTTTATGTCGAGGTGTGGAAGCTGCATTTCATTGCTGTTTAAAACGTTGCTTTACAGGGTAAAATGTGAAAACAGAACAAGAAAGATAAGGGAGGACATCACATATCCTGAAAGGATTAGGAGAGCTAAAGTCCCTCTAAAGTCATGAACGCTGTCCAGAAATAACCATATGGTACTCTAATGGTCCTCTGGATACTGAAGCTGCTTTTATATCTCCTGCACCGTCTCTGAAGGTGGGCGTGGCCTGAAGTACACCCATCTTTCCTGTGTGAGACACTACAACACAGATGTAACGATGAAGCTGCACCTGTGAGGGGAGGAGGTCGAGGTCCTGGAGGAAACCAGGCCGTGGACGGCTAATGCAGTGTGTGAGTGATGTGCACTGACAGGCAGGAGAGAGGCGAGGTGTGTTTGACGTGACGTCTCTGCAGCGCGAGTGTTTGTGTGGGACCTGCAGACATCTTTAAAACACAAACGCACATATACATAGCTGTCAGTGAATCCTTCCTCCCGCCATACGTTCTCCCGCTCTGTGACACCTGTGATGTCACTGTGTCTCCCTCACCTCCTCGTCTCAGCCCGGAAACAAGCTTTGGAATGACAAACATTCCCTGATCTTCTTCACATCAGTGATTGTTGGTTTCTATTGTCAGGATTAAGGAGATGAATGACCTTCTTTCTTTCTTTTCTTTGCTCATATTTGCAATCGTGCACGCCTCGCTGTTACGCATCACAACTGGCTGTACTAAGCCGAGCAGGGGGGGGGGGCGTTCGGCTCCAACCAGCAGGGATTTCTCAAAGCTGTCAAAGCAACAGATGAACGGGTGCACGCTTCAAAGTGCAGTGGAGAGCACAAGTTGTGCGCTAGTTGCCCAAGTTGTTGCTAGCCTCCCAGAGCATTTCACACGTGACGCCACACTCAAGAAGAGTGGGTGTGGTGGCGTACAAACGCACATGCATCCATGCAGGGTTGCACAAACGCATACACACACCTAGTATAAGAAGTCCTCACGCACAGACGGTGGAGACGGAAAGCTTCACAGAGGAGGAATTAGGGTTTTTTCCCAGCTTGGGGATTAAAGCCACATCATGAATATTTTAAGGAAAGGTTTAGCATTTCTACCAAATCACTTCAAGTAAACTCAGGATGTGAGAAAGTCAAGCTGCCCAAATATGTGCTGAGCTACAAGTGTGAAGTTATGGTGCTTCCATCGCATGAACCTTATGTGACATGACTGAAACCAGGCCGGTGTGGCTGCTGAGGCTTCACGCAGTTGGCAGATTTGTCAAATACTCCAATGTTTTTGGTCTTCTTGGTCACAGATCAGCCAAAACAAATGAGGAAATCAAGAAAATAAGACGTCA
The DNA here is from genome assembly GCF_056152115.1 of Neolamprologus brichardi. Taxonomy (NCBI): domain Eukaryota; kingdom Metazoa; phylum Chordata; class Actinopteri; order Cichliformes; family Cichlidae; genus Neolamprologus; species Neolamprologus brichardi. The sequence continues at coordinate 3,729,369 of NC_142112.1, forward strand.
GGTTTGTGCAGCAGACTGACGGCAATAAAATCTGACAACAATTCTATTTTTAGCCTTTTAGTCTAAAGTCTGAACAACAAACATTATCAGGAGAGAGCAAACCAGTGACTGACTGTATGTCTTTACTGTGTGATGCTATATAAAACACATATGACTAAAGTCTTCAGCTCTTCGCCTTCACCCAGCGTTTAAAACACACGTTAAAGGTGCAGTCAGTCATGTTTTGTAAGTTATTCAACAGAAAAAAGAATCATAACTCAGATCAGTGGGTACTTATGTCTTAGAAAAGACTGATGGATTGTCATAAACTTAATTCAATAAAAATACATCGACACATGAACCTGTCATCTTCACCATGGCAACAGCAGTCGCCTCAAAGCGCTTTATACTCTAAGGTCAACTCACAATAACACATACAGAGAAAAACCCAACAATCATATGACCCCCTATGAGCAGCACTTTGGCGACAGTGGGAAGGAAAAACTCCCTTTTAACAGGAAGAAACCTCCGGCAGAACCAGGCTCAGGGAGGGGCGGGGCCATCTGCTGTGATTGGTTGGGGTCTGTTTTATGTGTGCAGCTGGCAGAACTGGGAAGTTGTACTTGAGTAGTTTTTTACTCTTACTCCCGACATTTTTAAACACAAATCTGTACTTTCTACTGCTTATATTTTCAAAACAGGCGTGTTGCTTTTGGTTCAACATGTGAGGGAAGTTATTATTTCCTGTCACTGCACGGCCTGAACAGTCACACGTGCACTGTTCGTGTATTAACCAGCAGAGGACGTCACATCAACAACTGCAGGTGTCCGGAAGTTGCAAAAGGGAGTGATCACTTTAAGTGGCAGGTAATCCAAATGCAGGGTTTCTATCAGCTGCACAAACACCAGCAAACACACAAACTGTTTGTGTGCAGTGTGTGTCACAGTGTGTTGCAGCTAAAGGTGCAGCTGAGACGGGACAGGACAGAGGCTAACCGAAGGATGCTCAGTGTGGTTTGAGAAACTGGACGTTTAAAGCTTACATGTAAATTATTATTAGTTTTCTTCTTTTCTTCTAAGAAGTGAGACTAAAGTTTGGATCCATCTACTGATATTATTTGATCATTACGTTAATACAGCACGAGCTTCAGTTAGCTGTGCACAATAGAAACGTCCTCCAAAGAGCTACTCTTACTGTCTGTACTTTGTCTGGTGTCTGTTACCAGCCAAATATTTCGTATCCGTCCATGTAGACGTCCATGTTTCATGGCTGCACATTCAGGCTCAAGATATGAAGGATTAAACCTGAAGCACTTCAGAAAGAGGCAGAGCGACCAGCAGAATACATTTGGACCCTGGAAGTCGCTGCCTGGTCTAAGCCAATGTAAACCTCATAGGGTTCATTTGGATTAGTTAATTTTTCTTGGTATGAACTAGATGTTAACTAGAAATTCATAGATCAATAGAAAAATGTTTTTCTCCGAGCTGAAATGTAACTTTACCTTTTAAAAAAAGTCTGAGCGCACAAACCAAAGGGAGGTGCTCATCTCTGACATCAACACTGACAACGTTCCTCAGAATATCAGTGTTCATGGCACGACTCACATACAATAGTGTGGTTCATAGTAGCAGCCGGTTCGATAAGTGCAGACAGGTTCTTCATGACCTTAATGTCTCTGATAAGGGGAAAATAAAAAGGAAGGTGAGAACTCTGAATGAGAACGTGAGGCTAAAGGAATCTGCTGCTCCATGGAAACATGATTCCCACAGTATGAAAGATGGGAAACCAAATCCCACAACTTCAGCTCACACTAGGGGTGGGCGATATAAACGATATAAATTTGGCCAACGATAGAGATTTTGACTATACTGCTCTATCGCGATAGCGCATGTTGATGATGTCATCAAGCTGTTTTGTTCGAAAGCATCTCAGCGGCTAAAACCATTATCATCTGCAAATTATGGCGGGCGACAGTCACAGCAAAGAGATGGAGCACTTTTGAAATATGGGCAAAGCCAAAAACTGCACTTCCTCCACTTCCGTAACATTGATTCATTAATGTTGAATTCTCTCGCAGCTGCTCTGTTCCCATGTTGTTGCAGTATATTAATAACTAACCTCGTATTGTGGATGGATTATCTCAGTTGTTCTCCTGACTGAAGTTTGGCCCGTGTACAGCATCCAGCTATGTGATTGCATTTGTCCCTGACCACCAGAATCCCTCACGTTAACTTTTATCGAGTGGAAAAAAGTTGGCGTTCATCCTCCAGCTTCACTGTGCTAATGTTATGCTAACATAGCTGTGTCGCTAGCAATCACGTAGCACAACATTATATACCAGGTAGTCCAACTTCAGTAACCCTGCAAACGCCACTGCTGTTTAGTTTTCTGTCTTCATTTATGTTGGAAGTGACAGCAGAGCTGTACGTTTGAATTAGTTTCAAAAATGACATGCTATATCATGCTTAGGTGTAAACTAGCGAGCTAACTTCCTGTTAACTTCTAACTCCGTTAAATTTAATAAATTCTGTTTTCATGGATGCCTGGATGTTAAACTTAATTGTTACACCCGATAAAGCAGCAACGCTGATGATTTTATTAAAGATGAAAGAATTTAAACCGTTTTTAACTCTCAGTGTTCGTTTGACTTTGGGACCTGAAGCTGACGGAGTTTAGGACCCAGATTACTCTGCGAAGCTCCTCACTACGGCAGCCGTAATGCTCTGACAATCCATCAAAACATTTTTTAACAGATTTCTGCAGCCAAAATCGGTTCGAGGTCAGTAAGCACAACCAGAATTCATACATAAGGCACACTCTCGATTTTTGAGAAAATTAAAGGATTTTAAGTGTGGAAAACACGTTATACAGAAGAAAAGAATATATCTGATATATATCGTTACCGCACGTGCTTCAAATTATATCGCGATATGGATTTTAGGCCATATCGCCCAGCCCTAGCTCACACAATACTTTTCCTTAATGTAATTTGGGTGTTGAACATGGTGCCCGTGCTCAGGCTCCTCCACCTCACCTCAGCACTACTGTGTCTGCCTGACGCAGACCTCCGCCGTGTCAGCCGTGATCACGGTTAGTGCGGTGACCTCACAGCGCCGGCTCAGGTGAGCGTTAGGTTTGCAGAACGGACTTTAATAAAAACATCTGAACCATGACGAGATTTTTGGCAGAATGATGCTACAGTGTTCAGATGGGTTTCCTTCATCAACAGTTTTAATTTTCCACAAACATTTCTTAAAGTAAGTCGAATTATCTAAAAATAATAAATACATTCTCCTCCCTGTGTTGAATATTCTGACAGAAAGTGTTAGAGCGGCGTGTTGCCATGAAAGCTGAAATCAACTTAACCTGCACCTGACTCAAACTGCTCCATGTCAGGAGGATTACTCCCACCATGAACCTCACACACAAACTCCATGCTCACTCTTCTGCACGCTTGTTTGATGGTGATTTGTTGTGATGGCAGCTTGTCAACCCAAATGTGCTCATAAAAATTAAGCTTAATGTCCACTCCTGCCAAAAGTGACCAGTTTGGTTGTTTTTCTGCAGTTCAGCTGAGGATGATGGAAAGCTGTAGAAAAAAGCACACGAGCTGTTACTCCAAATAAAAAAGACAAAAACCGGATATAGCTGCAAAACCTCTTTCCAAAATTGCATTTTTTACATTGTGCACATTTAATCTGTTGCACAAAGGAAAAAGAAATGACGGCTTTCTCTAAAGAAATAGGCTTCAGCTCTAAGAAGCAGCGGAAAATCATTCCACGGTGGCACACGCTAATCTCCCAGCGTTACGTTAGGAAACGCCGCCGCCTCCAAAGGCTGCAGGCAGGATTATTAAGCATGTTGTTCTCTTAGAAAGCTGCTACGATAGAGGAATATCTGGAAAAGGAACGAAACACTGCAGCTAATATCAAAGCTGTGAGAGACAGAAATAGGAAGCAGTCAGAGGTTTAGAGCCGTGTGGTTAGAAGAAAGAGAACTCAAAGGCCGGTGAGTGTGTGTTAATATTTCTGTTTATTGGCAGACAACAAAGAGAGTCTAAAAAGGACACGCAGATCGATGCGATGACAACAACTGACAGGAAACAGGCTACACCTTAGTGGCACACAGTTGAACAATCCCTGCATCTAAAAAGTTAACAGGTAACATGACTGCACTCATGGTGAAAGCTCCACTGAACTGTTGTTGGGTCTGTATGCAGCTTTAATGCATCACAGAGATATGCTGTTCATTTACAGGCAAGAGACGCAAAATCAGGGCCGCAGCAGGTGGATGTGTGATAGAAAGCCACCGTGCATACTCCACTGTGGGCGGCAGCTTCAGGATGTTAACTCGTGGCTACCAGGAACGCGTCAGGAGTTCGGACAAACTAAAATGTTCGTGTATGGCATACGTGATGATCGCAGCCACAGACCCAACAAACACAGCAACAGCTCTAAGAAGATTTAACAAGACGCACGTTTTTGAAACAGCAATTAAAAAAAATTGAAATGAAAGTTTCAGAGCTACAAACCAAACTTTCATCCTTCAGTGAAAAAGAATAAAAGACAGAACTGCGTCTCCCTGACATCGTTCACTTGGGCTTACCTACACATTTGCTTTATTAAGGATGGTGGAGAGGAAGAAGGGACTGAACCGGGAAAAAGAATAAATAGTTCTGTAGGGTTTCAATACACAAATACCTCGTGTGTGTGTGTGTGTGTGTGTGTTTTGGATGCTGGGTGTTGACAGATCCGGCTTGCAGCACTGGCAGCTCTGAGAGGGTTCATGCCTGGATGGTGTTTGAGTGTTTGAGTGTGTGAGGACACGAACAGAAACTTTACTGCTGGCTTCAGTGTGACAAAGAGACGCAGAGAGGAGATCCACACGGGGCCACGACTTTGTTCATGTGACTTTAGGCTTCTACATCTGGGAAACTGACATGAATAGGACATGACTTTATTAATAACGGACAAATGTGGCTGATTTGGGAAAAAAGGAAACAGTGGAAAACCACTGAGGTCAAACAGGAACTCAAAGTAATGAATTCTAAATGTGAGCGTGCAGACGTCCAGAAACAGCTGATATACCCAGAGTGAGTCACAGTGTGTGTGTGTGTGTGTGTGTGTGTGTGTGTGAAGCTGATGTGAGGTCTTGTCCACAACCTCAGACTTTCTCCTTCATGCTGGATCAAGGAGCAGTGGATAGGACAGATTGTGTGTGTGTGTGTGTGTGTGTGTGTGTGTGTGTGTGTGTGTGTGTGTGTGTGTGTGTGTGTGTGTGTGTGTGTGTGTGTGTGTGTGTGTGTGTTGTACGGGGAGAAGGGAGGAGGTGCACAGAAGCAGAAGCACAGCGGGCTGACAGTCAGCATGGCGATGGAGGCGGGTTCTAGTCCTCTGAAGCGTGGGGATTGGGAAAGGATAAAAACAGGGGCGTAGGATAAAAGAAGCATCATGGGAGCGGTAAGAAGGAAAAGTGTAAAGAAAGAGATTGCAGAAAAGAAATAATAAAACAGAAAGAAGAGTGTAAATATAACAAAACAGGGAGAAAAGAAGGAGGATAAAGAGGAAGGGATAAGGAGGAAAAGGGAAGAAACCAGGTTAGTAAAGATGTCACAAAATCAACAATGAGAAAACATCTCGTCCTCACTTCATTACTGCACATGAAAAGATAAACGACATCCTACAGCTGAGTTTGTGTGCCATGCAGAAGCATCGTGCAGCACAGGTGACATGCAGCATCTCAGCGCACACACACACACACACACACACACATCTGCATTTGCACTGTCAGGATTCAGCTTGTGCTTTCAATCCTCTGACCCAGTTACCACTTATACCGCCTGCGTCCTTACCTCGGGGACTGCTGCGATAACAGTGATGGATGGACCCACTGTGTTTACCAAAGTAGGAGGAGAACAGGTTTATCAGCCTAAACTGTGCTCCTGCTGATCTCAGTACAGATGCAGTGTGGCCAATCAACCACCTTTTTATTAGAAACGCATGCAAACACCACGGTAACCACGGTAACACAAGTTGCCCGTGCATGCAGAGGGTTACTATGGACTTATTTACATGCAGACCGCTTCCTCCCACTGTCATCAGCATCCATCCTCACCGTGACTTCATCTCAGTGGATCCTACACAGGATGTGAGTCAGCAGTGACTCACAGGACGGCTGATTTTAAACAGAACGATGGACCAACTGAACGCAAGGTAATTCACTGCATGTGACTGACTACTGGAAGTGCTTCCTTTGGTTCTTGTTTGCTTGTGTTATAGATTAAAAGAGCCACTTGATTTACCGTGGGTGCCTTTTTTCCATCAAAAGCCCAAACTCACCGTTTAGGCCTGCTGCAGCCAAGACGACAGAAAGACCGAGGAGTAGACAAAGAAGCTCTTGGAAAACTAAATCTATAAAAGATGTTTGCAAACCTGCACCAGTGGAGTTAGCAGCTACTAGTGGTGCAAGGTGGGGGTGGGCGATAGAAACGATATACGATAGAAACGATATAAATTTGGCCAACGATAGAGATTTTGACTATACCGCTCTATCGCGATAGCGCATGTTGATGATGTCATCAAGCTGCGCCTGTTTTGGTCAAAAGCGTCGCAGCGGCTAAAACCATTATCATCTGCAAATTATGGTGATAGTCATAGCAAAGAGATGAAGGACTGCTGAAATATGGGGAAAGCCAAAAACTGCACTTCCTCCACTTCCGTAACATTGATTCATTAATGTTGAATTCTCTGCAGCTGCTCTATTCCCATGTTGTTGCAGTATATTAATGACTAACCTCGTATTGTGGATGGATGATCTCAGTTGTTCTCCTGACTGAAGTTTGGTCCGTGTACAGCATCCTGCTATGCGATTGCATTTGTCCCTGACCAGCAGAATCCGTCACGTTAACTTTTATCGAGTGGAAAAAAAGTTGGCGTTCATCCTCCAGCTTCACTGTGCTAATGTTATGCTAACATAGCTGTGTCGCTAGCAATCACGTAGCACATCATTATATACCAGCTAGCCCAACTTCAGTAACCCTACAAACGTCACTGCTGTTTAGTTTTCTGTCTTCATTTACGTTGGAAGTGTTAGCAGAGCTGTACGTTTTAATTAGCTTCAAAAATCTCTCAGTCAGAACATGCTATGTCATGTTTAGGTGGAAACTAGCGAGCTAACTTCCTGTTAACTTCTAACTCTGTTAAATGTAATAAATCCTGTTTTCATGGATGCCTGGATGTTAAACTTAATTGTTACACCCGATAAAGCAGCAACGCTGATGATTTTATTAAAGATGAAAGAATTTAGACCGTTTTTAACTCTCAGTGTTCGTTTGACTTTGGGACCTGAAGTGGACGGAGGTTAGGACCCAGATTACTTCGCGAAGCTCCTCACTACGGCAGCCGTAATGCTCAGACAATCCATCAAAACATTTTTTAACAGATTTCTGCAGCCAAAATCGGTTCGAGGTCAGTAAGCACAACCAGAATTCATACATAAGGCACACTCTCGATTTTTGAGAAAATTAAAGGATTTTAAGTGAGGAAAATACGTTATACAGAAGAAAAGAATATATCGTGATATATATCGTTACCGCACATGCTTCAAATTATATCGCGATATGGATTTTAGGCCATATCGCCCAGCCCTAGTGCAAGGGATCAAAAATCTCACGGTTCGGATCGGATCCCGGTTTTAAGTCACGGATCGGATCAATTTTCGGATCAGCAAAAAAAGACAAAAACTGAAGATACCAACAGATTGCTTTCAGAGATGTGTGACTGTAATGTTTGCTGTTGATGCTCCACCAGTCTGTGGACACCGTGCAGTTCAGATGCTTTTATAGATCAACAGATGCGTAATATTTATGTGAACGAATATTTGTATTAAATGAGAACGAGACTATGACTTTAACCAAAAGAATAGCAGCCTTAGAAATGTATTACTCCATTTCTAGGTTAGTCTATGATTACTAGTCTCAAGTCTTTTAAATCCACATTTTGTTTGCCTACTGGTGGTGGTCAGAGGGCCCGGTGGCGCCAGTGTCCGGCAGCCTCGCCTCTGTCAGTGCGCCCCAGGGCGGCTGTGGCTACAATGTAGCTGCCATCACCAGTGTGTGAATGTAGTGTAAAGCGTTGGCGTCCATAGGGACTAAGTAAAGCGCTATACAAATACACCATTTTGTTCACTGTTATTCCATTTAGAGTGAAACAGATAATAGAGCAGGGCATGGCCAGTCATCACTGGAATAACAGGAAATAACTGGCAGATATAGACGAGCCGGCGAGGTCAGAGCTAAACGTAGTTACCTGCGTCTGTGTCATTTACTGTGAAGAGGAAGTGAATCAGCAGTAGGCTGGACTCTGCAAATACCTCCTCTTAGAGTCTGATTGGTCGAGAACAGACCTCCTCCACCCACCACCATATTTTCCCTGTGAGTGTAGAAGATGCAGGGATGCAACCCTTCACACTGATAGAGGCAGCAGTGGGAACTGGGCTTTGCCAGTGAGGGACACGATACACAATCACGTACATACCCATGCATGATCTTTCTCCAGCAAAGCCATGCAGAGCAGCACTTTATGGATCATCAGCATCGTGACCAAAACAGCGAACAGAGCAACAGAAGTGTGTATGGGCTACTTATTTAAAGGTTGGGAGGTGGGAACAAAGACTACTCAGACTACTGGAAAGGAAAGTTTGGAGCACACACCCACACACACAACAAACACTCCTCTCATTGGTCTATTTGTGTTGAGAGAGATAGTTCAGATAGTTCATTAGACTCTTTGTATTCATTCCTCATCTCTGCTGCTTATTATTTCAAATATGAGACGACACCAGATCAATTTATTCTGATCGTATGCAACAGGACTGCTGAGCACACAGTGTGCAGCTGATGGTCTCATTGCAAGGATCCCTGCTGATTATCAGCGCAACAATCTGACCACTTCCTGTAGCCACTTAAGACTCGCTGTCATGCAAATACAGTTTGATGTTAAACAGAAAAGCAAGTCTTTGCTACTCTTTCTGTCCTTTTTCCAACATTAAACTAGTTTCTGCTCAGTTTGAGCATCCTGGAGATTTTAAAAAGCCCCAAACATCCCACACACACAAACAGGTACACACAACCAATGAACGTGAAGCTCCAGATGGATGAAATGAAGCTCGACAGGCAAGTAAAGGTCAAGAGGCCATGATGGGTGGATGGCGACGACCAGCTGGCCTTTGCAAACAGACCAGCAGGACAGGCAATTGTGGGATGTGTCTTACCAGGCTTCTGCACCCCACGAGCTTCCTGCTTTCCATTCTCCATTGCAGTACCCGCGTCTGCACACACACGCACACACAAACACGAAAACAAGCAAAGACATTACCATCAGAGTGCTAATGGTTTGACCTGAGAGGAAATCAAACTGCACGCCGCTGCTCTGCACGCCGCTGCTCTGCACGGCGGACATACGACACACCGAGTCGGCGATCAAATGGAAACCACTGACCCTGTCTTTACTGGCTTTTTAAAGGGCATCTGGATATGGCTGTTGTTCACTTGTCTGCCTGCGGCTGTGCTTGCTAATACCACAAAGGGCAGTTACAGTCAGGCAGGGCCGGCAACGAGACGCATATATCGGCTGGTGTCAGGGGAGGATGCTGAAGGAGTGATGCTGTGTGACATGTGACTTATGAATTATTGACCTTTGTTTGAGAAATGTGAACTTCAGACACACTTTTACACAAGTAACTAAAACACAAACGACAAGACTGACCAAACACTGTTAATACTGTCTCAGGAATGAGCATTGATTAGGGCACCGCCGATCTCAGTCTGGCCTCATAGTATCAATACTGTCAACGAGTTTCACCATAAACGTGCTGACACAGCACTCAGGAAGCAACAAGGAAGGAAACTTGTGTTTGGTCCATTATTGGTGTGTTCCAACGATTCCTCTGAGCTATAAATGATATACTGTTGATTTCTCTTTAAACACATTTGTAAGGACCAGTGTTGGTCAAGTTACTTGAAAAAAGTAATCAGTAACAAATTACTGATTACTTTCCCAAAAAGTAATCCCGTTACTTTACTGATTACTTATTTTCAAAAGTAATTAGTTACTTAGTTACCTTTTAAAAACATGATTTACAACCTGAATAGGTGATAAAGTGATAGATCTTTCAGCCCAATTCTACTTTTTCTGCATAATCATCATACAAAATGTAATCAAATGGAAAAGTCTCTTTTTAAAACTTGTTTTATTAGTTTTAATCTTTTAACTTTATGCATCAAGCAAACATTAAATTATCTGCAACATTCTCTGACTGGAAGAAATTAGTTTAACATTTAAACCTATTTTCTGCACATTCCAGCACATAAAATAAAATATTTTTTGTGTTTACACTCAGTCTTTCAAATAGATGAAACACAGCAGAAAATAAATAAAGTCAAAGACTAGCGGTCCTGTTGCTCTATTTTCACCTGTAAAGCAGGAGTGGGGTAGGCGGAGGTTTACCCTGGTGCAGGTGTGCCGCGGTCAGTGGAAGAATCCGCGAGTTTCTCTGTGAGTTTCCCATTACGTCGTAGCTACTCGGTGCTTGTTTGGAAGTTTAGGGGTTTTTTTCGCTGTAAAAAGAAGTTTTCTTCCCACGCACAACGGACACTAATGTTTTTGTCACTTTTTATGGAATCAAACTCAAAGTAAGGTCAGTACTTCCACGCTTTAAACGCTGCACGCTCATACTCTCTCTGCACTCGATATATGATCCATTGTTGATCTGCACACAGCTGTTGTCACGAACGTTGCACTCGCTTACGTCACTGTCATGAGACATTCTCGCAAAAAAATCACGGTTTTAGTAACGCAGTAACGCAGCGTTCCGACGGGAAAGTAACGGTAATCTAATTACCGTTTTTGCAATAGTAATCCCTTACTTTACTCGTTACTTGAAAAAAGTAAGTAACACGTTACAAGTAACGCGTTACTGCCCATATCTGGTGAGGAAAGTGAATTTGTGGGTTGTACCCAATACAAAACTTTCCACATCTTCTCTAAGCACAAATGGGTCTGATGGTGAAGGGCAGGCGTCCCAGCAGACGTGTGAGACTGACCGTGTGCCGTATGGTCAGTAGGTAGGTAGCTGCTCTCTATGGTGCATAAGTACTGACAGGGTTGTCTTCTTGGGGCACCAGCTTCACAGCCTGTCTCTGACTTCCCTCTACATGGGCACACGCCAAATGATGCTGCAACCATCAATAGCAGAAGAAGCTGTTGCATTGGCAGAGAAGATCTGGCAAGTTTTTCATGGATGCAACCCACACACTCAACTCTGCTGCTCAACCCACAGAAGCATTTTCCTTACAAACGTCATTAACCCTTTAAAACCGGTCAGAGCGGCACGCTCTGTTTTGCGTAACTATTTTTAAATCCCGGTAGCTCTGCAACCACGTGAGCTAGCGCAATAATTTTTTTTGCATATGAAACCGGAGGAGTTGTACTTACATCTTATGCCATCAGCTTGTCCTCGGTCACAGTTTCCTTCCACATATAGCTTTGCAAAAACTGCATAAAAAGCGCTTGCAGCAACAAAAACATAATATTCCAGAAACACGCTTTGCCGATCCGATCAGCTGTTTGTAACACATGTCCGCCATGACCTGCCCGAAACCGGAAGTGACGTCATTTTCGCGGAAATGTAGTTTTTTACCGTCCGGGCCTCATGAGCCTATACTGGTGTTTTTAAAAGTTATGTTTGACTTTATGACTTTCTGTGTCGTTTCTGGGATGCTTAGGACTCATATTGCACTGCTGGAAATAGTTTATTTTGATGCATATGCTGCTTTTTTGCAAATTTGCATTATAACATTTATTTTCGTTTTTCCTGCAGTATATAAAAATTGGTGTATTTCAAAAATAAAACTATGAAGACACTATTTTGTGCAACTTTTTTGTATTTACAGTTTTGAGGAATAAGCCTCTTAAATTTCTCTAACTAGAAATATATGTTAAAAAAACAAAAACGATTTTAAATTTTTTTGTAGTTTATTGCACTTTTTTGCAATTTATGTAATTACTATGCACTTAACGCAGACATATTATTAAAATTTAGGCTGTAATGGTTGTATATCAACTTGAAATGCTCCAAAAAATGGCTCCACAGCATGTAAAAATATAATATAAGCTCTGGCAGACTTGGTTCTATGGTAGGTCTTAAAGGGTTAATAAACAGTAAAGACTTATTGACAAGAAGCAGTGTTACAGCAAAGAAATAACTGCCGATTCCAAAACAAGACTAGGCTTAGTCACATGCTAAAATTAATGCTAAATAACAGGAACCGTTTATTTTCCACAAGACTGGCAGGTATGGGAAACAAATGGAAATCCTTTTAAATTCCACAGTGGCATCATGGTGCTGTCTCCCCTTTGTGAACAAGCTAGAATGAAAACAAAGCTCTGAACCTTTCTGCAAATCACCCCACAGAGGTGCGTGTGAGAGTGCAAATGTCAGATGCAGTCAGATTGTGCCCAGGTACAAATAGCGCAGGTATTCTGGTGAATTCACACCACGCGAAGTCACGCCATGCGCTGCCCCCACCGAGCGCTGTGCTGACAGCTTGCAAAACCAAAGGGATGATTTCCAGAGGTAAGAACGTGCCTGGTGGAGACGACTTCCTGCTGCTTGTTACATGTGAAGAAAGGACAAACGGCCTAAGCAGCTTTTATCTGTTCCTAAACCCCTGGGAGCGGCTGCTGGAGGGCCTGGGAGCGGCTGCTGGAGGGCCTGGGAGCGGCTGCTGGAGGGCCTGGGAGCGGCTGCTGGAGGGCCTGGGAGCGGCTGCTGGAGGGCCTGGGAGCGGCTGCTGGAGGGCCTGGGAGCGGCTGCTGGAGGGCCTGAAAGCGGCTGCTGGAGGGCCTGGAAGCGGCTGCTGGAGGGCCTGGAAGCGGCTGCTGGAGGGCCTGGAAGCGGCTGCTGGAGGGCCTGGAAGCGGCTGCTGGAGGGCCTGGAAGCGGCTGCTGGAGGGCCTGGAAGCGGCTGGAAGTCTTTATCTACACAGATAAACTTTAAATCTGCTTCTTCAGCTTTACAAACATTTTTAATTTTTTATCATTTTATTTTGGCTTTTTAAGTCTTCTGTTTTTGAAGTTACTCATAACTGTGTATTATTTGTTTTATTGTTGCCCTTCTATTCACACTAAGCTCCTATTTATCTAAATTTTAATAATAACAACTTGTGAATAAATGCCCCATATCTCTGTTCTTCTTCGCCACTTTGTAATGGTCTGATTGGTCAGCTGTGCACATGGGAGGTGTTTCACGCCCAGAAATGTTCAGTTTTTCATAAAGATGCAAGTCTAACTCGACTAATCGTGCTAAACGATGCAGCGCTTCACAGCAGGATGCAAACCAGTGCATGCCATACGTACATAAACACGCACTGATGCATTCAACCACCGAGCACGGAGAGGACAGGCGTGCACAAAAACATACAGATAAAAGTCAAATACGACGGGTGAAATGCACGAGTGCAGCACTGCACATTACTGGAGCACCGGGGCTCTGAAAGAGGGAGGAAAACAACAACAAATGTACGCCACCTCCATCTCCCCGTCGTGCTGACAGAGGACAATGACTCGCGGACTGCCTCGCCCTGCTGTTTGGCACTCGGCGTGTCAGCATGTGTGCGTTTGTCCAAATGCACACAGCGTGCCACAGTTGATCACTGGCAACACCACCCACGGCCCGTCCTGCAGCCGGCTGTCACTGACGAGCGCCCACACACAGTCTGACTGTCTGACTGAAGTGTCTGGCTAACCAAAACAGGCCCGAGAGCCGAGTCATTCTCGGCTAACCGTCACTTCTTTTTTATTCGATCCATCTACTGTTTGTCTGCACTGCAGCTGACCTCTTTATTTATTCGATCGTGTACTTTTGCATCCTTCTCAGCCACAGTTCAAACTGCGGACAGCAGCTTAATGTCGTATCAGCTGATATTCACTTACTGCTTTCTTAAAGCTCTGACAGGAAACAACACTGGCAGCTTACTTATTCTAATCAAGCTGTGGCGTTTGTCTCGGAGCTGCTGCCGTTTGTTCTCGAACTTTGGAATTCCTTCTGATTCCTGCAAACTCAAACTCAGCCACAGGGTAACGTGAAACTCCTCACGACAACAAATGCACCCAGGAACACGTCGCCCGTGGCTAATGACCCAAAGGCATCTGATCACATGTGCCACACTTATTTTAGAAGCTTTCTGGAGCCAAGCAAGTTGCTCAAGGACACTTCTTCTTCTTCTTCTTCTGCATACTTCTAACCAGCTGTCTCACTTCCTCCCTGACACAGTCGGAGCATTTACTGACAGCTCACAATAAAAATACAGTTTCCTGTGTCACGCCCACATTTCACCAGCCAAATGTTCAAAGCACTGACTGCTGCTCTGCTTATCTTCTGGCTGCTGTCTGCCCTGTGGGTGAATGACACCCGAGCAGATCCAAGATGGCAGCCAGCGTGCAGCAGCGCCTGCATCCATCAGTCATACAGGAGCAGCTGGAGTTCAGGTCAAAGACACACCCTCTCTGCTTTAAGAAGGATATTATACAGAGTTATAGTCTATGGGAAGAGGAGCATAACTGTACGCTGTATTACTGTTTTATTATTGTACTTTGTTCACAGCTGCTAAATCTTTTTAGAATATTTATGAAGAATATCGGCTGATGTATCATTTCTTTCATCTATTCTTGCTCAACCACTAATTATTTTATCAACAATGCATCAAATATGAGTTGAAGTAACCAAACTACAGAGCATTATTGAGCAGTTTGCCTCAGCTTTGCAGAGCATGCATGTTGCATGTTGTTGCATGAACATCTTTTACAACATCCGTCTTGCTAGCCACAGCATCACCCTGACAAACCCACGGTGCCCACTGTGACAGCAGAAATCAGCTGCTAATCAGAAGCTACGTGAAAGATATTTTCCTTAGGAGGTAAAAAGAAGAATGAATGCTGCGTTTAGATCGATGGATCCAGATAAACATGCTGTTCCCCTGCATGTGTTTGCCACCCATATGATACTGACGACATCACGTTCATCTCACCTGCCCTGGCGTCATCGTTGTCCAGCAGCGGGATGTAGTCCGTCTTTCCCACCGTCTCTCCGACCTTATCGTCAAAGTGCTCCGCCTCCAGCTCAGCCACAAAGTCCCTGTGCACCATGTTCTCCGGGCCGGGCTGGGGAACGCTGTCCGTCAGCGCATCGCTCAGACTCAGGTCTAACTCCGCCATGGCTGCAGACAGAAAGACGCACGAATAAACAAGAGTGCCTGTGTTTTCTTCCTGGTACATCGTCATCTTTTAAAGTAATCCAAGTCAATCGGCCTTTTACTTCCAGCAGATTTGTATCTGCAGCTTGAACCATCCAACCAACTATGACAGATTTATCAGCATTATGTGATCAGTAAAAGATGCTCGGGGTGTAATTAGACATGGGATCATTGCCCCGAGCAGCTCCCACGTCACTGCCTGCAGCTCAGGGTACGAGCTGTTTGTAAAACACAGTCCTGGCTCACTCATAAACATGATGTCATCACTCTAGCTTTGCACCTTTAAAACACTCTTCTTTAAATGTGGTGATTGAGGGAAGCAATAATCCAAGAATCAGGAAACCAGGATTACTAGTCCCACCTGCAAACATGGAGTCCTGAATCCTGGATTTTGTCTGCAGGTATATGAAGACAAAACGAGCGGACAGAAAGAGGAAGAAAGTGAAAAATGGAAATGATAGGAGAAGTGGTCGAAGGAAGTTAGAAAAACTCAGTTCCAGCCCACTGGATCGTTTACTCAGGAAGTCATGCTTGCTTGGTGTGATCGGAGGAAAAACATTTGAACTGAACTGGGCTTCAGATTTGTATCCTGAGGCGGGACAGACGCAGCCAAAACACCTGCGTTAGCTGGCATTCCCCCTGCTCAAGTCTACCACCAGCAAGGACTAAACCTGACCGCTCCTGTGCTCGAGGGGAAACTACACAGAAGAAAACTTTCCCACTGATAAAAACTCATCTGCCACAAGGGGGCGGAGTTTCAAACGAGATCAGGGTGTTTGAATGAAACAGATGAGCTGGAACGAGACAGAAGCACAGTCTGTGCCTACACATGGACTCGGACGGACGTGAACACGCATGCATGCAGTCGTCGACCAATCTGTGAGTTCAGCTGACCAATGGCCACCTCGGGAATCTGCAGAGTCCTGCTGCGTCATCTTCCAGCTATAATGCCAGATTATCTTGGCCACAGGAGCAGCCGGCCTTTCTCTGCTGCTCAGACACGCTCGGCATTAATCTGTCTCAATTCTGCTCCACACTTTCATCATCAGGGCGTCCACTGTGTCCAAAACACTGGGTTTCATATCCACACATGAATAAAGCCACGCTGCTAAATATCATCAGTCCATGCAACACATCTGCAGAACAAACACAGCAAGCCGGCACCAACTCAACTCTCTATCCCCATCTACTGGACGGTTTTCTTATTGACTGCACAAAGAGCAGGTACAGGTATCCACCCCAGAAACGCTCCCAGTCACATAACTGGGTGGAAGAACTGTTTATTTGTAGTTTGGCAGCCTTTAATGACAATTAGGAACAATTCTCTTGCACTCGTTAGACTCATTTGGGGTTCAGAGGTCTTATATTTTCATATACAGGTTCATCTCAAGGTTACTGAGAGATGCAACAGAATCACCTTTGAGCCATAAAAAGTTTTGACTGAAGGTAAGGTGGTACTTTCTTATAAAAGCCTGATTCATCCATTCACACGTGCATTCATGTCTGTGCCTAAGCACGCTCGACCCACCGTACTCGAGGTATTTAAGAACTAAACTGCTCGAGCTGAAGCACAGCCTGACATGCTACGTCTGATATTTATATATTTACAGAATCAACATGTGGTGCCTGTTAAAAAAGACGTCTTCACAATCAGTGAGAAACACAGAAAACTGTCGTGAATGACAAGCAGCTCTCTCACAGGCGTATTCATGTGTGTCAGCAGCCGTACGAGTCCCCAGCACAGACCAGGGTGTGTCGCAAAAACGCCGCTGCCTCCACCTCAAAGCCATGCTGGTCACAAACGTTGCCCCAGTTTCCATATTTAACCCCACATCATCTGTGTGTTTAGTACACAGTGTGTCATTTGCACCAGCTGCACAGTTAGCCGAGTGATCTGTGCCACCCAGCCTACAATGTCATTGGATTCACTGCAGGATGAGATAGCGTACGTCTTTGTTCGCTGCCTGCCCGGCCTTCAGCTGCTTCCATTTCCATGGGCCGTTTCCCACATAACCACAGGAGGAGAGGCTTTTCATTAGCCTAGCTCCTGCAGTGGGACAGAATACCACCCTGGGATTAAAAACTCATAAGATTTTGGGGCTTTTTGACCTGAGCAAATGTACCCGAGCTGGAGCTGAGCTGCTGTTTTCACCTCCTGCTGCTGACAACTCTGGTGTGGCCACTCGGAAATAATCTGGATTCAACAAAGGAAGGAAATCCATGGAAAGGGCAGTTTCTATTGTGTTGTCTGCCAACATATGCTTGAGTGTGTGTGTGTGTGTGTCTTGCTAAGTCTCTTTTATATACAGTCTGGGCTGTAAGCCTGGGTGTGTTAGCTGAGGTGAAGGTTAAGCCTCCTCACAGTCTGCTTCCACACTCCTCTACTGAATATAAACAATAATACAGCCTGACGGGAACACAAAGGCCGATCTAGCAGCAACATGAGGAACATGAGCAGCTCCAAGGAAGCAGGAACGAGGCCTGTTTGTGTGGCAACGACTTTCATTTCCTCATCACATCATTCTTTCTTCAAAGTAGACACGACACAATCATTACAGCTGAGTCGGGTGAGTCGGGTGAGTCAGGTGAGTAAGGTGAGTCGAGTGAGTCGGGTGAATCGGGTGGGTCGGGTGAATCAGGTGAGTCGGGTGAATCGGGTGAGTCGAGTGAGTCGGGTGAATCGGGTGAGTAAGGTGAATCGGGTGGGTCGGGTGAGTCGGGTGAATCGGGTGGGTCGGGTGAGTCGGGTGAATCGGGTGAGTCGAGTGAGTCGGGTGAATCGGGTGAGTCAGGTGAATCGGGGGAGTAAGGTGAATCGGGTGAGTCGAGTGAGTCGGGTGAATCGGGTGAATCGGGTGGGTCGAGTGAGTCGGGTGAATCGGGTGAGTCAGGTGAATCGGGGGAGTAAGGTGAATCGGGTGGGTCGAGTGAGTCGGGTGAATCGGGTGAGTAAGGTGAATCGGGTGAGTCGAGTGAGTCGGGTGAATCGGGTGAGTCGGGTGAATCGGGGGAGTAAGGTGAATCGGGTGAGTCGAGTGAGTCGGGTGAATCGGGTGAGTCGGGTGAATCGGGTGAGTCGAGTGAGTCGGGTGGGTCGGGTGAGTCGGGTGAGTCAGGTGAGTCGGGTGAGTCAGGTGAATTGGGTGAGTCGAGTGAGTCGGGTGAATCGGGGGAGTCAGGTGAATCAGGTGAGTCGGGTGAGTCAGGTGAGTCGGGTGAGTCAGGTGGGTCAGGGAATCGGGGGAGTCGGGTGAATCAGGTGAATCGGGGGAGTCGGGTGAATCAGGTGAGTCGGGTGAGTCAGGTGAGTCAGGGAATCGGGTGAGTCGGGTGAATCAGGTGAGTTGGGTGAATCGGGTGAATCGGGTGAGTCGGGTGAATCGGGTGAGTCGGGTGAATCAGGTGAGTCGGGTGAATCGGGTGAGTCGGGTGAATCAGGTGAGTCGGGTGAATCAGGTGAGTCAGGGAATCGGGTGAGTCGGGTGAATCAGGTGAGTTGGGTGAATCGGGTGAGTCAGGTGAGTCAGGGAATCGGGTGAGTCGGGTGAATCAGGTGAGTTGGGTGAATCGGGTGAGTCAGGTGAGTCAGGTGAGTCGGGTGAGTCGGGTGAATTGGGTGAATCGGGTGAGTCGAGTGAATCGGGTGAATCGGGTGGGTCGAGTGAGTCGGGTGAATCGGGTGGGTCGAGTGAGTCGGGTGAATCGGGGGAGTCAGGTGAATCAGGTGAGTCGGGTGAGTCAGGTGAGTCGGGTGAGTCAGGTGGGTCAGGGAATCGGGGGAGTCGGGTGAATCAGGTGAATCGGGGGAGTCGGGTGAATCAGGTGAGTCGGGTGAGTCAGGTGAGTCGGGTGAATCAGGTGAGTCAGGTGAATCAGGTGAGTCGGGTGAATCGGGTGAATCGGGTGAGTCGGGTGAGTCGGGTGAATCGGGTGAGTCAGGTGAGTCGGGTGAGTCAGGTGAATCAGGTGAGTCGGGTGAATCGGGTGAATCGGGTGAGTCAGGTGAGTCGGGTGAGTCAGGTGAATCAGGTGAGTCGGGTGAATCGGGTGAGTCGAGTGAATCGGGTGAATCGGGTGGGTCGAGTGAGTCGGGTGAATCGGGTGGGTCGAGTGAGTCGGGTGAATCGGGGGAGTCAGGTGAATCAGGTGAGTCGGGTGAGTCAGGTGAGTCGGGTGAGTCAGGTGGGTCAGGGAATCGGGGGAGTCGGGTGAATCAGGTGAATCGGGGGAGTCGGGTGAATCAGGTGAGTCGGGTGAGTCAGGTGAGTCGGGTGAATCAGGTGAGTCAGGTGAATCAGGTGAGTCGGGTGAATCGGGTGAATCGGGTGAGTCGGGTGAGTCGGGTGAATCGGGTGAGTCAGGTGAGTCGGGTGAGTCAGGTGAATCAGGTGAGTCAGGTGAATCAGGTGAGTCGGGTGAATCGGGTGAGTCGAGTGAATCGGGTGAATCGGGTGGGTCGAGTGAGTCGGGTGAATCGGGTGAATCGGGTGAGTCAGGTGAGTCGGGTGAGTCAGGTGAGTCGGGTGAGTCAGGTGGGTCAGGGAATCGGGGGAGTCGGGTGAATCAGGTGAATCGGGGGAGTCGGGTGAATCAGGTGAGTCGGGTGAGTCAGGTGAGTCGGGTGAATCAGGTGAGTCAGGTGAATCAGGTGAGTCGGGTGAATCGGGTGAATCGGGTGAGTCGGGTGAATCGGGTGAGTCGAGTGAATCGGGTGAATCGGGTGGGTCGAGTGAGTCGGGTGAATCGGGTGAATCGGGTGAGTCAGGTGAGTCGGGTGAGTCAGGTGAGTCGGGTGAGTCAGGTGGGTCAGGGAATCGGGGGAGTCGGGTGAATCAGGTGAATCGGGGGAGTCGGGTGAATCAGGTGAGTCGGGTGAGTCAGGTGAGTCGGGTGAATCAGGTGAGTCAGGTGAATCAGGTGAGTCGGGTGAATCGGGTGAATCGGGTGAGTCGGGTGAGTCGGGTGAATCGGGTGAGTCAGGTGAGTCGGGTGAGTCAGGTGAATCAGGTGAGTCAGGTGAATCAGGTGAGTCGGGTGAATCGGGTGAGTCGAGTGAATCGGGTGAATCGGGTGGGTCGAGTGAGTCGGGTGAATCGGGTGAATCGGGTGAGTCAGGTGAGTCGGGTGAGTCAGGTGAATCAGGTGAGTCGGGTGAATCGGGTGAGTCGAGTGAATCGGGTGAATCGGGTGGGTCGAGTGAGTCGGGTGAATCGGGTGGGTCGAGTGAGTCGGGTGAATCGGGGGAGTCAGGTGAATCAGGTGAGTCGGGTGAGTCAGGTGAGTCGGGTGAGTCAGGTGGGTCAGGGAATCGGGGGAGTCGGGTGAATCAGGTGAATCGGGGGAGTCGGGTGAATCAGGTGAGTCGGGTGAGTCAGGTGAGTCGGGTGAATCAGGTGAGTCAGGTGAATCAGGTGAGTCGGGTGAATCGGGTGAATCGGGTGAGTCGGGTGAGTCGGGTGAATCGGGTGAGTCAGGTGAGTCGGGTGAGTCAGGTGAATCAGGTGAGTCAGGTGAATCAGGTGAGTCGGGTGAATCGGGTGAGTCGAGTGAATCGGGTGAATCGGGTGGGTCGAGTGAGTCGGGTGAATCGGGTGAATCGGGTGAGTCAGGTGAGTCGGGTGAGTCAGGTGAATCAGGTGAGTCGGGTGAATCGGGTGAGTCGAGTGAATCGGGTGAATCGGGTGGGTCGAGTGAGTCGGGTGAATCGGGTGGGTCGAGTGAGTCGGGTGAATCGGGGGAGTCAGGTGAATCAGGTGAGTCGGGTGAGTCAGGTGAGTCGGGTGAGTCAGGTGGGTCAGGGAATCGGGGGAGTCGGGTGAATCAGGTGAATCGGGGGAGTCGGGTGAATCAGGTGAGTCGGGTGAGTCAGGTGAGTCGGGTGAATCAGGTGAGTCAGGTGAATCAGGTGAGTCGGGTGAATCGGGTGAATCGGGTGAGTCGGGTGAGTCGGGTGAATCGGGTGAGTCAGGTGAGTCGGGTGAGTCAGGTGAATCAGGTGAGTCGGGTGAATCGGGTGAATCGGGTGAGTCAGGTGAGTCGGGTGAGTCAGGTGAATCAGGTGAGTCGGGTGAGTCAGGTGGGTCAGGGAATCGGGGGAGTCGGGTGAATCAGGTGAATCGGGGGAGTCGGGTGAATCAGGTGAATCGGGGGAGTCGGGTGAATCAGGTGAGTCGCTCATGAGCAGCTCCAAGGAAGCAGGAACGAGGCCTGTTTGTGTGGCAACGACTTTCATTTCCTCATCACATCATTCTTTCTTCAAAGTAGACACGACACAATCATTACAGCTGAGTCGGGTGAGTCGGGTGAGTCAGGTGAGTAAGGTGAGTCGAGTGAGTCGGGTGAATCAGGTGAGTCGGGTGAGTCAGGTGAGTCGGGTGAATCAGGTGAGTCAGGTGAATCAGGTGAGTCGGGTGAATCGGGTGAATCGGGTGAGTCGGGTGAGTCGGGTGAATCGGGTGAGTCAGGTGAGTCGGGTGAGTCAGGTGAATCAGGTGAGTCGGGTGAATCGGGTGAGTCGGGTGAATCGGGTGAGTCGGGTGAGTCGGGTGAGTCAGGTGGGTCGGGAGAGTCGGGTGAATATTTTTATTCTTTAAGGATAATGAATCAGTTCGATGCTGTTTATCCTCCTGAGGAAATGAGTTCAGACGTCCACACCGAGCATCAGTTATCCAGTCTACATCACGTGTATCCTGCTGTAATATCAAGAGGACATCCTGGGCTTTCTATTAACGCCCCATCTGTGGGGGTTATCTGAAGGTGAGGAGGAGGAAGGCCAGATATAAGAGCAGGGAGGTGAAAGGTCAAAGGACACACCAGCTTTTCAGGTGCTGTTTATTGTAGGTTTATTGTAGGTTTATTGTAGGTGCTTTATGATTTCTAGACGAGGAGATAAGACTTTTCAGTTGACCTCAAACACGTTTAACCTTTATGGTCTCTTTCATATGTCTGTGCAAACAGCATGTTCTCCCTCTCTCTCCTCCCACAGTCCAAACACAGTCAGTGGGTTAGGTTGATCGGGGATTTGAAATTGCCTCGCTGTGTCCGACAAACTGGGCGTACCCTTCCTCACGCCCTGTGACAGCTGGGATCGGCTCCAGCCGCGTGACTCTGATGAGGATAAATGCAACAGGATGGAGATGCTGAAACTGGTTTGAAATTATTCTTCAGCATGAAACAGGACGACACTGCCGACCACCGAGACAGCTCGTCTGATCACACAGAAAGTGTCACAGGAAGCAGCGAGAGGCGCTCATCTCTGAAAACATCTGTGTCCAGAATGCAAATGCTAGCCGCTCCGTGTAGCCAATGACACACTTACTGACAGCAAAGCTGATCTGAAGCAACCAGGGCCACCCACAACGGGCAGGTTAACCACCTGATGATTTGTTGGTGACATAAGTTAACTGGTGAAGCAGTCAAGTTGTTTCCACTCAAACAACAAGATGATTCTAACTGCTAACACGACTGTGCTGTGTTGTAGAGGGAGAGCTCTGCTTATGCACAGGTGAGCGAAAGAACCACGAGCTCGGCCTCGGCAAGAGTCGAGCATTATAGCAACTGTCAGAGCGACTGGTGACATAACACGTAAACTCTAATCCCACAAAATCCCCACAATTTTTTCTCCTTCTACTTAAATATATGACAACACAACATAATGTCATGTTGGATTAATCCTCAGGCAGGCTGGGGTCAGGAGCCTCAGCAGGGCGAATACTCGCTCACCCAGACTCACCTAAAGACGGTCGGAGAGGAAATCTTCTTACTGGGAAAAGAACTGCATGGTGTGATTTCAGCTTCCTCGGTTAATCATTGAGCAACAATCTGGATTTGAGTTTACAGCAAGACGTTTGTCCTCTGTGAATCATTACCCCGACCGTAAAATCCTCAATCACATCATCTACAAGGAAACATGTCGCAGCTCGAGTCAGAAACACACGGTTTGATTGCTGCTTCCACTTTCACCTGCAGCACGCTGTGCCACAGAGCAGCTCAGCTCAGAGCAGCTATAATTACTCAGCTATGTGAAAAGACCGATGCCCGTCCACTAGTGTAATATGACAAAAAAAAGATTAAGCTTGTGACACACAAAGCATGAGATCAGCTCCCTGTTAAGCTCATCTTCAGTCCCAGAATAAGACACAGTGCATGTGTGAGATTTTAATACGAGCAGGCAGCAAAGCTGAAACTCTGCAGTCATGGTGTCAACAGTCGCCTGCAGCTACACTTACTCTGCTTTAAAGGTTTGGGAGGAGCATGTGGAGCTATTCAGCGCCCAAGGTCAACGTGGCTGTAAAACAACTGCGGGGTAGCTTAATTCCCCGACAATACAGACCTATGATTATGTGAGGTCACATGGTCACAGTGTAAGGGGAAACGCTGACCTCACTGGAGTCTGCTGAGGTGTATGAATCACACACTGGACAGTGTTCACTCTGAGCAGAGCGTAGGAGATGCTGCTGCTGCTAAATACTGATAACTGCTGATCCAGCCGTGCAAATACTCTGATTACTGCCTGTAAACATGAGTGGATTTGCTGTTTCCTTCACTGCTGTTTCCTTCACTGCTTTTCCTTCACTGCTTTTCCTTCACCTTCACTGAGTTGTAATGGTACCTACTAGGGCTGCACGACTAATCGTTAGAAAATCGCGATCTCGATTCATACTTATGTGCGATCTCATTTCCAAATGACAACGATTTAACAAAAAGAAAAAAGACGACGATTGTACCGCATTTTGATCCGGGACGTAATCCGCATGAAAACAAGCGCTCACTCTTCCTGCTCAACAAATGACAACGCTACACAGTGCCGTCCCACAACTATTTTCTATTGTTGCACTACCTGCTCTATACACGCAGTGTCAGCAACGGTGGAGACGGCATTTCAAGCAGTACAACATTTTGCAGCAACGACAAAACGTGAAACATTTGTTGTTTTTATGTTTATTTATTGTTTTTATGTTCAGTCTCAACTGTTACGAAGTTGATGTGCAGTTAATAAGTGCAATAAATATTTATACTGGAAAAGAAAATTGTGAGAGAATCGTGATCTCAATTCTAAGCCAAAAAATTGTGATTCTCATTTTATGCAAAATCGTGCAGCCCTAGTACCTACACTCATCACAGACTGCTGAGCACAGCGTTCAGTGAAGAATGTTGACACACCTGCTCCCGTGGAATGAAACGATAAACAGACTTATTGTTATCTCAGGTAGCTGAATGCACCTCAGCCACATACGAAGTTAGAAAAGTGGAGACAGTTTCAAATGTTTATGAATTTTTAAACGTTTTTAAGCTGGGACCAATCGCAGATGAGCAGTGAAAAAAAAGAATTGGGCACATCTTTTATTTTCCTTTTACAGAATTCTGGAAAAGAAAAAGGATGTGCCTACTTGTTTCTTTTCCTGGTGGCCCTGATCTTCTTCCATAGCACAGAGATGAGCTCCAGTATAGGAAGTCTCATTTGAACCATGCATGTACTTTGGAATAAAGCACTGATACCCAAAGAGTAACGAGGGGGCTGCCCTTTCCTAGCCCAGACCCGTCATTACCTCTGCAAGCTTCAAACTGCACCTGCAGATGTTCCTGTAACCTGCAAAGGTGTTTGCATCGATGGGACAGTGAGTGTGACATGCAGGAAAGGAGAGAAGGACGTGCACAGTGGGCTGGGCGTGCAGTCACTGTGGGAAGAGCTCACCTCTGATGACACTTCCTCTAAACGCTCAGCTTACTGTGTGTGTGTGTGTGTGTGTGTGTGTGCGTGCATGTGTGTGTGTGTGTGTGCGTGTGTGTGCGTGTGTGTGTGTGTGTGTGTGTGCGTGCATGCATGTGTGTGTTGGTGTGTAGCTCGCATTGCTGCTTCAGTGAGTTTGTGGCTGCCGTTGTTTTCATTAGCTTCTCCTCTTACTGTCACTTCACAGACACAAGTCAGCACATTAACACTGAACAGGAAGTGTGCAGTTTCAACGAGCCACGATTAATCCTCACAATATTTACCAACAGCTGCATAATCTGGATTAATGTCCAGCGCCGGATTAGAGAACACCTGATGATCCTATAGAAGTCCACGACTGACGAGAGCAGTCGGGATTTAATCTGGATTTAATGTTGCTGATGAGCTGCACGTATGTTAGTGTGACCACAGTGTGTGTGTGCGTGTGTGTGCGCGTGTGTGTGTGTGTGTGTGTGCGTGTGTGCGTGTGTGTGTGTGTGTGTGTGTGTGTATGTGCGTGTGTGTGTGTGTGTGTGCGCGCGTGTGTGTGTGTGCGTGTGTGTGTGTGTGTGTGCGTGTGTGTGTGTGCGTGTGTGTGCGCGTGTGTGTGTGTGTGTGTGCGTGTGTGTGTGTGCGTGTGTGTGTGTGTGTGTGTGCGCGCGTGTGTGTGTGTGCGTGTGTGTGTGTGCGCGTGTGTGTGTGCCAGCTTCCCCTTTTTCTTTTTTCTGCATTACAGTTTTCATCTGTTACACAGAAACAGCTGACGAGGGACTTTCAGCCACAGCTCACTTTCTCTCTCCCCCTACAAGACACCCCCCCCCCCCACACACCCCCACATACAGGATTAGCTCATAAACAAACTGATGGATTCAATTACGTACTGTTGTTTTTCTAAATCAGATGAAACCTTCGTCACCTTCGACTGTTGTGATCATTTATTGAGCAGCACGTGTTCACGTCGTCTGCAGGACTTTTTATTCTCAGACATGAAACAGCAGCTTTAGTCCCTCAGCTAAGTGCAGGGGAATTTGGTGAAGCTGGTTTTTCCTTCCATTAAAACTAAAACTATACTTTTCCTTTGCAGTGCAGACACGAGCTATTTAAACACCCTCACATACAGACCTAAATGTTTGGCAACACACTGGCGTTGTATAAGTGAAACTCCAGTGCAGTTCAACGAGACACTAAGTCTTTACTCCGCCTGCTGCCACACTGTGCCTGTGCAGCTCAGTCCCTCTGACTACTCGCACACCTGGTCAGCTGGCGTCTCCAGAGCAACTTTAATGTCTGGAGACAGCAATAAAACCACAGTAAGGCAGTTTGCGTGCAATCTGTGATAACACAGAGATCCACTGAGTCAGTGAAAACTGCTAACCTGTCCACGCTGAGCACATACCAGTTGTTGCCAATTGTTTCAAATCTCTTAGGTTGGAAACAATTGGCAGCATATTTCACTGCAATCGTGCATTTATTTAACAACACAAGCAGCTGATAATCAGTCAGGCTCCCTGCTGCAAACAGACATCGCTGCACGAGCTCAGAACAATCATAACATGTTAGCAATGTGACTGTTTACAAACGAAGCAGCAGTCATTAGCAAACCCGTATGTCTGACAGTGACCACAGTCGCTTGGAGACAGGTTACCTGCTGCCAGGTGACTTGCGCAAGTCAAATGTGCCGGTGTTACAGTCAGTCTGTGCAATCAGCTGATTGCTGCAACTACCTACAGCCAAATGTGAAAAACAAATGCAATCACAGGGCATCTGCCTGGTTTCCTGCTGCATGTTACATGTGAGGACTCCCGAGGACGATGTGCAGACCTGATTCTGCCGTCGCCGGGTGAAGCCTGCAGCACTGTGGACACAAAGTCTTTATTTGTGAAATAAAAAATGATGAAAGAAGGCGCAGACAGCACGACCCTCCCTCTGTACGTTTATATGAAAGCAGAGAGGGGGGGAGGGAGGGGAGTGAGTGATCTGAAACCTGTTCACACCCTTTAAATCACAACTTCAAGTATGCCCACAGGGCATCCTCCACCCTGTCACGCTCAAGTGTCATGTCATAAAAACTCCTCGGCAGACATTCCTGTCTGAACTGCATACGTTTATTCTATTATGCAGATGACACACACACACACACACACACACACACACACACACACACACTTAATACCAAACCAGTTAAACTTCCTACTGGCCATGACAGAAGATGCTGTCCCCCGTGTGTCCAGCTGCCACCGCACTAATCTGAGGGAGATGCTATCACTGGCATTCCTGGCGGGCCATTCAGTTTACTTCAGCAAAGTCACACAATTGCAACACTTTGTCAGCGCACCCTACCAGGAACACACACACACACACAAGCATGCACACGCGAAAGAAGTAATAGTGCAGCTATTCACAGAGAGAACCAACTGGTGAAAAGCAGCGTCTGTCCTAATGTAACGAGGTCACAGCTGTGTTTACGAGCCTGTAAAAGCTGCAAGCAGAAAACATGTTCATCGATTCTATCAAGATTACTTAGACTTGAAAAGTGTGTCGACTATCCTGTGTGTCCTGGGATGTGAGTGGGGTGAATACACACTGCATGTTTGGAGTGACCATTTCATGCTGCTGACTTCCTGTGTGTGGTATGAAACTCTACACCAGCTGAACTATTTACGAGCAGCAAACACTTCAGTGATTGAGCACAAACAACAGTTTCCTCGGATAAAGGAGGAAATCAGAGCAGTGAGCAGATCCTCAGACACACCCACAGACACCAGCTCACACTCTACTGTACCAGACAGATGGTCTCTCACACTTCTGCACATCATCTAGTCATAACACACACACACGCACAAACAACAACATGAAGTTAGTGGTAAGTCACCACCAGGCTCTGCAACTGTAACTACTATGATTGCTCCAAGTGGCTGAGAGGGAAACACAGAGACACAGACAGTCCCACGGGCCTCTTGATTGGTTGCTGCGTTCAGGGCGTGGTCTAGCCGTGTGTGTCACACAGACACAGACGCTGTAATTAGTCTGGGGAGGTGCACAGGTGCAGCACAGTGATCCTATATTAGGAGGACCGAACGGCGGTGACCGTGTGCAGTGGCTGTGAGTGCACACACAAATCGACACAGCTGCAGAAGGAAGAAATTAAAGGAACTTGGCTACTTTCTAATTTTGGCCCTCCACGTTTCTGTCATCACAGAGACCCGCCTCTGCAGCTGTAACTGTTATTTCAAACAGAGCTGGACCTATAACAAAGTAACAGTTTAATGGCAGACATATTCAACGACCTGTATGATGGACAGATAAAGACAGTGAAAGTGTTTCCTGTACAAAAAATAAGAAACCACAGTTTGACCTGATCTAATAACTCACATGCTGCTTTTTCACTTTTTGTCTGTATCTCTTCTCTTTGTGGCTCGCCCATCTAAAAACAGGTGCAGGCTGATTGATCAGGTTATATTTTTGACTAGGATTTTGGCTTGGAATGATTACGTAACCACGGTAACTAAGATAAAACCATTTTTATACCACAGAAAAAAGTCAGAATGTCTAAACTAACCCAAAAACTAGGGGTGCAACGATACTCGTATCGATATTGAACCGTTCGATACAGTGCTTTCGGTTCGGTACGCATATGTATCGAACAATACAACATTTTTAATTTATTTTATCAACTTTTCTTCTGACGGTGCTGTCTGTGTCGAGCGCTCAGTGGATCTGCACTCGACAGTGCAGCCTAGGCGGAGTAGTCGAACACAGATTCACTGAGCGCAGGGCAAGCTAGCAAGACAGAAGCTAAGCTCATTGCAACATAGCAAATTGAACCTCCCCCACCCTCATTCAGATCTGGCGTTTGGAACTATTTTGGTTTTCATGTGACGTATGACCCTGAAGGTAAGCGCGTCATGGACAAAAGTAAAACAGTATGTTGGATGTGCCACGCAATGCTCAATTACATTGGTGGGAACTAGTGTGTTAGCGCAGTTAGCGCAGTTAGCGCAGTTAGCGCAGTTAGCTCGTTAGCGCAGTTAGCTCGTTAGCGCAGTTAGCTCGTTAACGTGTTGGCCGTCCAGCCCCACGCACGGGGCGATCCGCGGTAGCTCGTTAACGGAGATTTGCCGTGTTGTGGCGTTAACGTCATTTCAGATTAACGCTGACAGCACTAGTGGGAACACAACGAATATGACTGCACATTTACTCCGACATCATCCTAGTGCAAAGACAAGTGGAAGCAGACAAAAACAACAAGCACGCATGCTACAAACTTTAGCCGAGTCATTTAGACAGCCGTTAGCACATGATTCTCCTTATGGGGACCTGATATGTTTAATATGCTGCTGAGAATATAGCCCAGAAGAAGCGTATAGTAGAGCTTTTATTTTGGAAAGAGCCATTTCTCTGTAATAAACTCTCTTTTCCAAAGATGAGGGATTCCTCCATCAGATAGATTAATTTTTTTTATTACTTTGTTGTTTCAGCAACATTAAATTTAAAAACTGTACTTTTGAGTTAAAATATATATTTATAATTTTAATAAATGACAAATTAAAAAACCATGAACATTTTTTTGTATCGAAAAAATATCGAACCGTGAATTTTGTGTATCGTTGCACCCCTACCAAAAACGGTGGAGCGTTCTTCAAAGATGGAGTCAAAAGGAGCCTTGTTTAAAACAAAATGTAGAAGTAATAAAAGTCTTAACAATCAGTCTTTCTGTCCATCTGTGGAAACAAACTGAAAGCACACACCTTGGTCTGGTGGTGAGACCAGCTGGGGGTCCACCCACAGTAGGGGAGAACTCTACATGCTTGACAATTAACACTAATATGCAAATAAAAGCTTGGGGTCACCTCTGGTTTCAGATTTCTACACAGCATTCGCCTGACCAAACACACATTTAGAAAAATATTCACACCTGAGTAGAAGCAGACACAACACACATGCTTTTGCAGGTTTGCAGCTAAGACCAAGTGTTTGAAAAGCACACGTAGGACTCTCCGAAATAATAAAACCGGTAAGTTTAATGAAGCTCAGACAGATCAGCTGCACATATTCATCTAAACCTTAAACTCCACAGTTCTTGTCTCTCATTTAGTAGTGGGAGAAGTAACGATGTGTGGTGACAAAAAAGCTTGACTGACACATTCGTCTACACTCACACGCCCTTACCTGTGTTTCGATTATTATCTAGAGATGCACAAATCGCTAAATTCTTTTAATGTAAAAATGTTGCTGCTACTCCATGAAAGTTGTTAGTTTTAAACAAGTGCTATGGAACAGAGTGGTTTCCAGTGTTATGGTAAAGTTTACATTAACAGACTATTGTGGCATGGTGCAGATAAGGCTGCCACGTCAGGTTAGGTCAAGGGTAGCAGACAATTTGAATTTAAGCTGATGATGCTCTTGGTAGCCAAATTCCACTTATACTATGAAAAGCAGGGTTTGGAAAGCAGCCATGACAGTATCATCAGCAATGTAACATCTGCTAATATACTGTATAATACAGTTGGCTAAATCCACAAAGGGCATAAATCTCAGAGCCGCAGCAGCAGCTGATCACAGCCACAGCCATCTGTAGCTCACAGTAAACTTATCTTGTGCTGAGCCATTTTTCTGCACCGCACCAGATTCTTGGGGTTCATTTATCTGCCAAATCCCACTTTAACCACTCAAAACTCCCAGTGGTGCTACAGGAATGGTCACGAAGCAACAACAGTAATCGAGTAAATGGCACGCAATGGATAGATCACATCAGCTGGGTTACGCATGACAGCGTGTTGAAAACGTGCAGCGTTCCTGACTGCAGCAAATCGCTATGCTCTACTGGCTCCTTGCAACGTTTTGCTTTTTCACCAAAAATGTAAATTAAATGAAACGTAAGTTGAAAAGTTGATGTTTCAGGACGAGACCCAACATGTGGTGCACGGAGCACCTGGAGGTGAACTGCACCACCTTTTTTACAGGGTTACTGCCCATCCCAGCATGCTTCGAGGCAGAGAAGCGGCACGCCCTGAACAGGCTGGCGGTATATCAGAGGTCACTGATAACTGTGGGAAATTTAGAGTCTCCATACAACCAGCTGTATTCTTTATAAGGAGCAGAAAACCAAATGCATCTGGGCAGGTCTTCCACACTAATGCATAATTAAATCAAAGCCTTCTTGGTTCCTTTTAATGCTTCAGTAATTGCTTAGAAATCAGATGACCTCAGATAGTTAATGGTTATTCATCTTATCATACAGAAGCAGTCCATTAATTGTTGATGAAACTGATGAATCGTAATGAGTCACTGATCAATACTATAATATGTGTGTATACAAGACATGTGAGGGGAAGTATCAATGTCCCTCCTTTGGGTGTCAGTCGGGCTGTGCAATGTGACCAAAATCTCATCTCCCGATATAAGAATTCTGTCGCCCGATAACGATATAAATGTCAAAAATGTAACATTTTCTGTAAATTCTGTGAATCTCGGGCAGCTCGACTTGCGGGAAGTGTTTCCAGCTGGGCGTCATGTAGCTGGAGTCGAGTGTTTTAACCCAGCGGTCTCCAACCTTTTTTGCGCCACAGACCGGTTTATGCCCGACAATATTTTTCACGGACCTTTAAGGTGTCGCGGATAAATACAACAAAATAAAACTAGTACCGGTACCAAAAAAAAAGAAGATTTATTCATAACACACGTGAAAAGACCCAGGAAAACAGAGTTAACGATAAAAACGATAACAAAATAACGCTGAAAACCGATAAAACCCCTGAAAACTATACATTTCACACCTGAGCCTCAACTCTCGCGGCCCGGTACCAAACGACTCACGGACCGGTACCGGTCCGAGGCCCGGGGGTTGGGGACCGCTGTTTTAACCGATGCATGAAACGATACATTTTTAGACATAAGTTGTAACGGCCGCCGTTTTCTTTGTGAGTATTTATTACACGGCGTGCTGCGGGGAACAGCCTGTTCTAACGTTTGAGTCTAAGCTTTATTTTTTAGCACCTGGCGGCTCTTTTTTGCTTCTCATCCATAAATACTCTCCATACTCTTTCACAGGATTTAGTTTATTTTGAAAAGTCTCAACAGGATCTTGAGCTTTATTGTGAAAGGTTTATGTGGAACATAAACAAGCGGACACACGATGGTGTTACCGTCGTTGTTGCTAACGACAACCCATAAAAACAGGCGCTTGTCCAGCCGTAGTGTGGTTATATTAAATATAAGAGAAAGAGAGAACTTTAAGAAATTAATAGCCACTACAGTGACCATCAAAACGATGAAAAAATATTGCTGTAAACAGTTTATTTTGCGACACCACAAAACAAACGATAGCGTAAAATGAAACGATAGACGTTTTTATATCGTCATCCGATATATATCGTGATATCGAACAGCCCTAGATGTCAGGTATGGACGAGACACTGAACGTTTACAGCTGCCTCTGAGTGCCCATCAAACCACCCAGTTCAATAAGACACACATCAGGAGTGGATGCTGGCCAATGAACTGTGTGGATATGCTCCTGATCCAGAAAGGTGCTTATTTGTGGCAGGAACAACGCCATGGCTGTTTCAGCCGCCATGAGGATGGAACAAGTACAGGTCGGAGCACATGATCCCCTGTGCAGGCAGATAGCCACCAAAAACAATCAGACGTTACTCTCACGGCCGCGTCGCAGCGTGGTCGAAAAACTGATTCGTTTTCTATTTTCTACTTTTTGTTTTTAATTGAGTTGCGTTTCAGTTACTTGTCAGATAGTCTGTTAGTTTCAGTTTACTTCTTATTGTTTGAAAATGTTTTCGTTTGTGTTCATTTCAGTGTTATTTTCAGTCTTTGTATGTATTCGTGTATTCAGAGCATTTGCCAGAAACAAGATTTAGGAGACTCGCTATAGTTTTACAGTGAAAACAGACGTTTTCCAAAAGCTTTGGACTCACAGTCTTGCAGACATCAAAGTCAATAAACACTGGCATCAAATCATCATCATGCAAGCTGTGACATATATTATGCTTAACCAGTCTTGCCAATACTGAAAGTAGGTATATTCAATATATCGGGGTGTCCAACTCCAGCCCTCGAGAGCTACTGTCCTGCAGCTTTTAGATGCATCCCTACTCCCACAAGGCCGGATCAAATGATCGGCGTGCCTCATCAACACGCCATCAAGTTTGCTAAGGCCTGCAAACTGCCATTCATTTGATGCAGGTGTGTCGGCACAGGGATGCGTCTAAAAGCTGCAGCTCTCGAGGACTGGAGTTGGACACTCCTGCTCTATATCATTACAGTGAGCTGTCACTCAGCATTACAACTACCTAAACATCATTGCTGAGCCCTGACGTAACAGCTGCAGAAATCCTGCCCCTTAGATTCAACGCCATCAGATGAGGCTTAAACGAGCAGTCTGATGACGAACTGAAGCACAGTCCTGGGCCTGGTTTTAGCACTGTGACTGAAACACATGGTCACGAGGGACAGACCGGTCTGTCATATCTGCTGGTTTACAATAACTGCACTGCAGAGAGGCCTCTTTTTCTACAAAGTGGTTTTAGGCCTTTTCAAGTGATTAAGTGAGCACACGCATGTGCACCTCTGGGACATTATGTAACTCTTATTCCCCACATGCAGTACATAATGAATGTGCAGATGAATAATGCAGAGATCCTGTGTGAGGGCTTTCCCGAGTAAATGGTAAAAGCACGAAGAGTTTCTCCCGTCTGTGCGTGTATAAAGTACACAGGCTCCGCCCTCCTGAGCAGTCATGATGTAAAACCATGACAGCCTTCAAAGAGAGGACGAGAGGAGACCAACAGACGCCACAAACATGGAATTGTCTGTCATGTGAAAAGGCTTCAGCTTAGAGTGTGCATGAGTCCAAAAGGCTTCAAAAAAGATTTGATTTCTATTTGCACAGAGTTATGTTTAGCAGCATGACTACCTTCTCCTCCAGTTCAGCTGAGGTCACTGCAGCCAAGTCAGCGAAACACAATGTTAGTGATCAGGTTCTTTATTTCCTTTTTAAACTTCCTCACAGTCATTTTTAATGTGTAAAACAGCAGACACCAGCAGCAGACACCAGCAGCAGACACCAGCAGCAGACACCAGCAGCAGACACCAGCAGCAGACACCAGCAGCAGGCGGGCGACACACTCGTCTAACATCATTGTATAAACACACAAAGGTAGAATACTGGATGCACAGTCCCACAGTCAAATGCAAGGAGAGATGCTAGAGAACAGCAGCCACGGAGAAGAAAACAAGATTTATAAAGTTAAAAATGATGAATGAACATGAGCCGAGCCCACAGCAACAACCTCATCACTCATTTATTACTACACAACGTTCCCAGTGCTGAGTGTGAGATCCTTTTACTTTCAATTCCCCAAATTCTCTCCAGGACGTCTGTTTATTATTCCGTTTGTTTATTATTACTGTTTATTATTCCAAATGCAGTTTTTCAGTAAAATGTTTACATGTAACAAAGTTTGTATCAAATCAAACGGAGCAAAATAAAACTGAAGCTGACGTCACAGCAACCCTGCGGATAACTTACAATGAAATTTATATAGGCAGGTCTGAGTGTGTGTGTGTGTGTGTGTGTGTGTGTGTGTGTGTGTGTGCACGTCTTTATTTGATCTGAGAAGTCTGTCTTTGATGTTTGCCTCACAGAGCTCCACTTAAGGTAATGTTAATATGTGTACTCTGTGTGCACTGTGTGTGTGCACTGTGTGTGTGCACTGTGTGTGTGCACTGTGTGTGTGCACTGTGTGTGTGCACTGTGTGTGTGCACATGTGCTTGTGTGTGCGTGCTCTGTTGCTCACTCATTCACATAAGAGCTCACAGTGGGCCCATTTCAGGGCTAAGTGAAAGGGCTAGTGTTTGGCATTTGACTGTGTGTGTGTGTGTGTGTGTGTGTGTGTGTGTGTGTGTGTGTGTGTGTGTGTGTGTGTGTGTGTGTGAGAGAGAGAGAGAGAGAGAGCTGTATTCTGCCCCTAACAGAATTACACAGGACTCTCAGGGCATGTTTTTATAATTCAGCACTTGCTGCGCCCCATTAGAGGACAGACAGACAGACAGACAGGTAGTGATGTCCCCACACAGCACCTTATGTCTCTCTCTCTCTGAATGAACCCCCCCGTATGTCCCCTTGGTCTCATGCACTATTGTTGAAATGTGAAGATTACACATTGAGATGGAATGCAAAGCAGCTCGCACACACACACACACACACACACACACAGAGGTCAATCTGTAATCCTAAAACAAACACACAGGTAGTGCACACAGACTATAACAGAGCTAGGATACACACAGCTCAGTCTGCAGGAACAACACACTGTTGAGACTGTGATTGTCCTGCTGCATGCACACGTCTGTCCTTACATGGAACAAACAGATAACGAGGCGTCGGTCAGCACGGGTTAAATATCAATCCTTAAAGCAGGAGGAGACAGCTATTACATCTCTTTAAAGTCTCACTGACCTTTATTGGGATGAAGGATAAATGTCAGTAAATGAGTAACTCAGTCTGAAAATAAAACCTTCAAACTGGAGCCTGCCACTGGGATTAAAACTTTCTCTGACTGAAGGTGAATGATTGAAGAGGAGTGAAGACGTTATGTCCTCTGTCCTCCTGTTATCACACACATGTCTGAACTGTGACCCCTGCACTCCTGGACTCGCCTCTTACATGTCCAATATAAACTGTATCCCACACACCCTTTGCTTACACCCACTACGTTACTCCCACCAAACACACCCATGACATACTGTTGAGAAAAGCTCTGTAGCTGCATGTTTAGGCATAAACAAGGCAACAGATACCAGTGGAGCAGAACCCAGAGGTTGATGTTTGAGCTCCGCCCAGTCCCGCCGAGAACAACTGGAACCTGTTGTGCTACTTAACACCTTCATAACTCCACTCTGCAAGAACTTTCACCAAGTCTTAGGTTCAAACAAAAGCAATATTAAATAGTTTCCTACTTCAAAAACAGAAGTATGGTTAGCCGACCGTGAAGCCTGCTTTTCCACATGAAACAATTAAAGCTGAGAGGTTAGAGTCACCTGTTTATTAACATTCAGGCTCTGTGACCTCGTCTGAAATCTATCTGTGGCACATGTAATGGGGATTCCAAATATCCGCTTCCTTTGGAACGCTGACAAACAAACTTTTGTTATTTTTGTAACAAAAATTAGAACTGATACGAGAAGTAACACTAGTAACATGTAACAATCAGATTTTACGCTGTGGCTCTTTTAAAGCGACAGTACACATTTCTTTGTTTTGTATTCAAAGAACAACTTCAGTCCGTCAGTTTAAAGCAAAGAGACCAGAAATGATCCTTGAAGGTAAAAAGACAACAAAACAGAAAAGATCTTTTGTTTTATAGTTCAGCAGCACGACGTTTCATTGTTTAGAGGACACCTCGTAACCACCTCAGTGAATCTACCTGCCCGTTCGTCAGCGGGACATCCGGCTCTGTCGCCTGCTGTATAATTCCCAGAGGGTCTGATTGGCAGCAGTGAAGCTTGGCTGCTGACACACTGGTCCAGCTGCTGCCATTGGAGGGAACGAGAGGAGGGATTACAGTGACCGGCTCACTCTGTACCATCACATCCTTCCCCTCCACTCTCAATCCCTCCATCGTTTCATTCATTCAATCTGCCCTTGTCACGCAATTCTCACTCCAACCCCCTCCAAAAC
The DNA here is from genome assembly GCF_056152115.1 of Neolamprologus brichardi. Taxonomy (NCBI): domain Eukaryota; kingdom Metazoa; phylum Chordata; class Actinopteri; order Cichliformes; family Cichlidae; genus Neolamprologus; species Neolamprologus brichardi. The sequence goes on from NC_142112.1 coordinate 3,766,064, forward strand.
ACACACACACACACACACCAATGTGTCTAACTGCTTTGAGATGCATCTGTATAAAATCACCTGATGATCACAGGAGGAACCTCCATCTTTCTATAAATCATGTTTTTATGATTCAGGAAATGTTAAACTGAGTTATTAACTGTCCTGTAAGGCAGACAGATGCTGCTGTGGAAAGTCCGTGGCACTGTGGGCTGCTGAAGTTATTTAGGGATCAGTCAACGCCACACTTGCAAACTCGCGCTGTCGGTTGCTACATCACGTCGTTCATCTCTCAGCCTGACGAAGACGTTTTCACGGAGGACTTTGCTCAAGTTGCACTAAGCTCTGGAAATCTTTATTATTAATGGAAACGAATTCGAACTTTGAACTGCACTGTGAACCCACACGGGCCGTAAACTCCAGGCATGCAGCCAGCAGTGGTAAAAATGAAGAAATGGTGTTTATCTGAGTACTGTACAACACATGACTCCATCACGTCTGTGTCGAGACCAAAGGGAAACACTGTCTCGGACACATGTAGCAGTCACATAGCTTCTCACAGACTGCTGTGTGCAGTAGATGCACAGATGCATTACAGCTCCGTCCTCTGTGGCTCTCTCAGCAGCGCAGTGAAGCCAGCGGTGAGCATAATGCATCCCACATCCTGTGTGGAAGTCCCGAAAGTGTAGGAGCTCCTTCACACAGGATCAGAAACAACTCAAAATGTCAAAGGACTCAGCGCGAGGCCTTGATACGTCGATGGCAGCCAATAAAGCTGGTCCCAGTGCCAGTGCCCAGCCAGTATACTGGTGCGTCTTCTGCAAATAAGAATTATATCACTGGTCAATGTTCACCTGTTGTGTTACAATAATTTGGAACTGGCTTAATGTTTACAAGGTAGTGTGATAAAGATAAGAAGGATTTTTGTAGTTGCTTTAACAGGTTAATGTTTCTTTACTTCCTCAGCATAAAACGTTTGATACAAAACAACAACAATAACCATCGATGGTGCAAATAATATCCATCTATCCATGTCATTAATATTATTAATATTTCATTAATGCATTTCAAAGTACATTATTTCATTAAAGAAAAACAACATAATTAAATATCTCTACATTTCCATTCATTCAAGTTTTACATTTATTCATTTATCTGCTGCTTTACTATTATGGCTGCAAAGTACAAAACAGAGAACATGAAGTAGTTGGCTTGGGTCTATTTTGTCGACTGTACTCATTAATTACTTATCCAGTACAGGTTTGCAGGGAGGGGCGGAGCCTGTCCCAGCTACCGCAGGGTGAGAGGTCGCCAATCTGATGCAGGGCCAACACAGAGTGACAGACGACCACTGACACTCACCTAACCCCACTGACGGCATGTCTTTGAATCATCACCAGTGGGTACAGTCGTAATGGGTGATGGCAGAATAGAATAAAGCTGCTTCGTTCACAAGGAGCTGTCACAGCACGTAGCATCACATATTGAATTTGGCAGATTTTTATGGTGGATGCCCGTCACAACCCCAAAGGGATTTGTGTTCTCCCCCAGGATGGAACCACGGATCTTCGACTTGTTTGGACTAACAGAACCTGCCTGAGGTGCCAGTCATCACTGATGAACTGAATGAACTGCAGCTCTGAATTGCTTTGCATCCCCTAAGAAGTCTGACCTCTGTAACAGTGCACAACATGTAATGGCTGCCTTATTGACTCAGCGTGAGATCAATAGTGATAAATAATTCTTGGAGAGTTAAGAGGTGAACCTGAGTCAAGCAAAATGTTTTCTTCTCTCTTCCTGGAAGAGAAAGGAGTGTTTCTGTTTCTCTGAACTCCTGCCTGATAGAAACGGGCTCAGGATCTGACACATCGCTGACGACCGGAAATTCGCTTCAAAATAATTCGTAATGAGCTCAAACTCATTACAGTATAAAACTCTGTTGGTGAACAGCAGGAACTCATTTCAAGTTTGGACAAACTACGACCTGACCATCTGCCTAACTGCTCGCTCGTCTGCCAGCACGCTTCCTGAACACTGGTGGAATACGAGCGTATCTTTGACAACAGTGGAGAACAGACGAGTCATGCTGACCTGTGACTGATGCCTCGATATAAACTGAGGCAATCCCAGCCAGTCGAGTCTGGTTCAGACTGTTGATGAGTGTTAGCACGCTCGTCAACAGTGAATCATCATTTCAACGACTTTACAGTAAAATATATTTAGTCTTACATAATCAGGGTGGAAAGTGTTGCAGGCAGGTCCGGATATTTACCAGTGTGGTGCCGACTGCTGATGGCGTCCAATCCTAAATGCTTCCATCTGTGTGGTAGATGGTATGGCTGTGTTCTCGTCTTGTATAGTTAAATATTTAAGCACTAAATGGGCTGGGAGGTGTGGGTCCGAATGAAGATTTAGCTCGTTTTATTTCTTTTGAGGAAACTACAAACAAAATAAACTGATGAAGTCAATGATTTATTCGCCATATTGTCTAACAAACAAATCAAAACCCAAAGTTGTGACAGTGACGTAAGATTTGGAACAGATTTTATGTCACTCGCTCACTGTGCTACACACCCACTGTCCTTGCTTGGAGACCTAATACGTAGGAAACATTCATATAAGAGAGTTCTGTAATGAATAGATGGCAGTCGTCCCGCCCCTCCTACCAAAGAGCCAATAAGTGACGAGCCAGAAAGCAGCAGGTGCAGCAGATCGTCTCATCGTAAAGATGTTTTCTGCCGTTCATGAAAAAATGTTTTTATCATAAAGAACTTGTTCGTAACTTTGCTAACGGACTCTGGTGCACTGCAGGAATCCCCAAACAGCTGTCTGCTGTCACAGTGCACACGCCTTTTTTAAATGCTGGGGGTGTAACTAAGTTAGGAGTGATAATCTATGATTTACACCAAAGTGATCTACTTCAGACGTCACCGAGAGAAATGATGAATCGTACCGGCTGCCACCTCCGTGTTCCTGACATTAAAGCTGCAGCGTGGCAGCCGAGTCATCAAGACGACTGCTGACAGCGATTGAAGAGCAGGTCGGGCGAGCTCAGGAGGAAAGAAACGCTTCAACTTTTCAGGTTTGAAACAACGGGGAGGCCCCACTGTGTGAGGATTATGACGGAGCCATCTGCATTGTTTGGCTGCACACAGTCACATGGATGATGGATTTCCTCTGCTTCCTGATTCCTAGACAGAGGCTGGAATGACCTTAAAGACAGTATCCTGCTTTAGTCGGATGATCCTGACTGCGGAGCACTGATCGGCTTTCCTAAACCCCACTTCTAACCTAATCTAATATTGAGCTTCACGTGACTGCTGGGGGCTTTCTCTGACATGGTTTCAGATTTTAAAATCAGTCACGGTGAGATGAGTGTTTCAGGTGTCGGGATGAAGAGAATGAGGAGTGACGTTCCACAGCCTGAAGAACACAAAAACTCCATCGAGTAACTAAGAACTTTCCTTCTTTCCGTGCCTCATTATTTCCTTCCTTCCTTTATTTCTTCCTTCCTAAGTCTCTCTTTGGGCATTTTTAGTCTTTTTTTAATGAACATCAACCAATCAGATATTAAACAAGACCAGACCAACACTCACAATACTACACGTTTGTATTATTGTAAGACTAAACCCAGACAACCCTGAACCAGTCGGTTTGTTGCTGCAGCCCAGCCGAGCTGTCCCGGCTCCTCAAAGATAAATAACTGCAGAATGAGCATTCAACCTAAAAGTACACAAACACTAAATAGATTAAAACATGCAGATCAAAGATTTACTGAACGTAAAAACAGATGCAGAACAACCTGGGCTGCAGAGCCAGCACCGACCTCTACCTTTAGCCACTGAATGCAGCACTGAACATTTAGTAGTTATTCTGAGCATGAAAGGGAAACGTTTATGAATGAGTTTCTATAAACTGCATCCGCAGCATTAAACAGCAACCAGTGCCTGATGCCAGAGTGGAGCAGTCATTTCATTTAGTTTACATCACACGAACCTCGTCAGTAGGTTTGACCTTACAGATGTGTGGCTGTGACAACAGAGCCAACATCGCTTTTGACGCTAAATTCTTAACAATCTCATCCAGCTAAAGCATTAAGGTGCAGGTTTCCTGCTCTGTGCAGTTGTCACGGCCGGGGCAGCAGTCGTGTTGTGGAGTGAATGAGGACCCAAAATGCAGGCAAGCGACTGGTGATGGTGGTGCCGTTTATTTACAAAGCGGCAGAAACAGGCGACGAAGCATGAGGAATTACTAACGGAAACCTAAACTGGGAAAAACTAAAGAGCAAACCTGAAATCATAACGACACGGAGAGAGGACGAGCCGACAACGAACACAGACCGACACCCACTAAATACACACACACAAGGTAATCGGGTAATCACACACAGGAGGGGAGAACAGCTGATCCTAATACACACGATGACTGGAGGACACAAGCTGAACACAATGAGAACAGACACAGACCTTCAGAATAGAACAGGAAGTCCAGGACACGAGCCTTCAAAGTAAAACAGGAAACACACAGACTGATTTACATGAACAGAGCACCGAGGACAGACACAGGCAGGGCTGATGAAACACTAAACTTCAGGTTCAACCCTAAACTAAGACAACATCAGAATAAACACAAGGCACAAAAATGAACTTCAAGGAAACAAACCGCTGGGTCAAAATGACCACGACAGCAGTGGATCCTTATTTGCACAGGACTGGTGTTATTAGAGGAACCTGTGTTAGAAAATACGACTCCTATGAAATGAAAACTCCTACATCTGCATTTCATGACAGCTTTACACCAGCTACACATAAGCTTTATAAATATGGAGTCTGTTGTTTAACCTAATCCCATGTAAGTGTGCCATGTCTGTAATTTGTAAAGTTGTTTACACCCTCAGAGACGACGTTGCCCCGGTTACCTGACCTCCACTCACTGTTTCATTTATAATCTTTAGGTTAGGAAAAAGGAATCTTCTTCATAATAAGTGACCTTTTCATTCAAAGTTTACCCCACAAAGATCTGTCACATATTTGATGCTACTTTACTCTTATATGCTCAACAATTCTTTTCATTCTCGGGGAAAAACAGCCAAATGTTTGAAGCTGCGGACGCTCGACGTGTGTCAACAAATGCTTTTTGTTTTTTAGATCACCTGTCGTTTCAGGGAGTGGGGATTCCTAGGATGGAGTAGACCGTGCATGCTTTGGGGCTGATTATTTATTTAAACGCAGCATTAGTAATTCCACCCAAGCTTGAGAGGTTTAAAACAGGAAATAAACCTCTGCACTGTGTGATCATCCTTCACATGCTACAGTAGTGGAAAAGAAAGAGAAGAAACCAATCCAGCGATAGCACATTAACGAGTTTTCACCGTACATGGGCCGACCTACGTAACAGAAAGGTTTCAGTGCGTGGCCAACGATCTGTAAAAGAATAAGCTTCACTTTTTATTATGACAATAAATGCAGCTGGCAGCCTGTGACATGTGCCAGTGATAGAACCAGTTCAGCCAGACACCGCTGAGCAGAAGCAACCACACAAACATGCTCCTCACCAACGATTAGGCCTGTTCGATATAACCATATATATCAGATGACGATATAAAAACTTCTATCGTTTCATTTTACGCTATCGTTTGTTTCGTGGTGTCATAAAATAACCTGTTTACGGCGATATTTTTTCATCGTTTTGATGTCACTGTAGTGACTTTATTCATTTCTTAAAGTTCTCTCTTTCTCTTATATTTAATATAACCACACTACGGACGGAAAAGCGCCTGTTTTTATTAGGGGTGGGGGAAAAAATGGATACTGTGTAGTATGGTGATATTTTGTTTGCTAATAATGTATGGATACAGGGACAGCAGAAATCGATATTTTGTTACAAAAAGGTTTTTGTGCTCTGACTTCAGAGCATGTTGATGCTTTTTCTGAGCAAGAATCCTGACATTCCTTCACTGTCCAAATGTGTTTAATAAACATGACAGTTTACTTATTTTAATTTAAGACATGTTTTATTTTAATTAAGTTTAAAACTTTTTTATTTAATGTAAAATTATATTTTGTTTTAATTTACTTTCAAATTCTTCAGTTGCTGAAGGGGCTGCATAGTTTTCATAAACTGCATAGTTCAGAATAGCTATAATTGTACCAGATGGTTGATTCAGTTAAGTTGGACTAGACTGTAATACAAACCGTTCAGTTTGTCAACAATCAAACTGAAATGAGAGAAAGACTGAGTGTGAGACTTTGATATTAGAGAAAATGAATATTGATAAAGTTTACCTTTATGTACAGAATCTGAATATCGCAAAATATTTTAAAAAATTGCAATAATATCGTATCGTGGGATGTATGGAGATTCCCACCTCTAGTTTTTATGCGTTGTCGTTAGCAACAATGACGGTAAAACCATCACGTGGCTCCGCTGTCCGCTTGTTTGTTTTCTACTAACCCTTTCACAATAAAGCTCAAGATCCTGTTGAGACTTTTCAAAATAAACTGAATCACGTGAAAGATGCAGAGAGTTTACGGATGAGAAGAAAACAAAAAAAGAGCCGTCAGGTGCTAAAAAATAAACCTTAGACTCAAACTTTGAAAGAAAACGACGGCCGTTACAACTTATGTCTAAAAATGTATCGTTTCATGCATCGGTTAAAACACGTAAAGGACGCCCAGCTGGAAAAACTTCACCCGAGTCAAGATTCAGGGAATTTACAGAAAATGTTACATTTTTGTGATTTATATCGTTGTCAGGACGATAGATGTCTTATATCGGGATATGAGATTTTTGTCATACCCCACAGACCTACTAATGATGCAGGACTGAAAGTCAGTACTCTGATACGCCAACGTTCAGTTTTCACAAGGTGACAGAAGCCGTGTGTTGGTGACGAGGCAAAGCTAAAGTGTGGCACGCACCACAGTCGCCGAAGGTAACCACAAAGGTCCATAAATATCTGCACAGACAGGCTTTGTTCTCATTCTGGTTCTGTTCGTTACCACACTGACTTTAAATGAAACAACTCAGATAAAGTTAAAGTCCAGACTTTCAGCTTTAATCTACTAGATGGTCTCTTTCTACAGAATATTTCTAAACTCAGACTAATGGTATCAAAGCTTGAATTTGAGATGATCATTCATGCTTTTATTTCCTCTCGTTTAGACTACTGTAACGGCCTTTTTACTTGTTTTAACAAATCAGCCTAAATCGTCTTCAGACTGTGCAGATGCTGCAGCACGTCTCTTAACAGGCACCAAGAGAAGATCTCATATCACTCCAGTCTTGGCCTCCCTTCACTGGTTGCCTGTAAGTTTTAGGTTTCATTTTAACATTTTACTTCTAACCTTTAGGGCCCTACATGGTCAGGCTCCTCAATATTTATCTGACCTGCTGAAACCACATACATCTTCTCGGGCTTTAAGGTCATTAGATCAGAGACTGCTGGTGGTACCGCGCACTCGTTTTAAAACTCGTGGTGATCGAGCCTTTCAGACGGCGGCACCGCGGTTGTGTCTGTCTCTTCACTGCACAGACTCCATTGATTCTTTTAAGAAACAGCTGAAGACATTTTTATTTAGAAAAGCATTTGATTAATTTCTTCTTATGCTGTTTTTATAGTTTTACATTGTTTTATTTACTGTTATATTGTTTTTATATTCCCATTTCCTGTGTTGTAAAGCACTTTGTGATTTTTATCTGTGAAAAGCGCTATATAAATAAATTTTACTTTACTTTACTTTCACTCCCTAAACAAATCTTAGCTGTCACACTAGATTTTCAACATGGCTGCTTTCTCACAGTGTTTTCAGCCGTGGGTCTGCACTGTCTAATTCAGCAGTAGCTACCATCAAGTCCCATCTCAGAGTTTTTCCAAGAAATTCAAACTGTGCACAGCTTTAAAACTACAGAGTGGTGTTTGACTTTGGCAAGAGGCAGCTGGGTATTACAGTGATGGAATTAATTATTTGATCCCCTGCTGAAATAATCAGTTCTTACAGCTGTGATTGTAAGAACTGGACAGCCTCCGGTTTTTATGGTAGTTTCATTTTAATGGAGAGAAAAGTGAGATCAAGGTTACAAATCGATTTGCATGCCTTTGAGGAAATAAGTGTTGGCTTCACAGACTGTGTGCATGTGTGGCACACACACCACAAACACTCTGAGTTACAGATCCTGATCTCTACTGGTTCTGTTTATAAAGCCGTCCACAGAACCAGAATCAAAGGGTTTTACTGCCAAATGCTGAGCAGCTTTACAACATTAGGAAATTGCTGCAGTATTTAATGCGAAACATACAGTAAGACAACACTTAAATAAACATAAAAAGTGCTAAGCAGACAGGTATATGCATGCATGCAGGTGATGATCAGTGCAAACATGGAGCAGATGCAGAGGACACAGTGCAGGTCGTGTGTTTGTGGTCCCTCTATTCATTCCTTCTATTTCAACCTCTCCACAATCATGAGCAACACCAAAGAGCTGCCAAAGGACGTCAAAGACGGGATCTTAAACCTGCACAAGGCTGGAGACCATCAGCACGAAGCTTGATGAGAAGGACGACGACTACTGCTGCGAATATTCACAAATAGTTCAACAATCATCAGAAAATTCAGCAGGGAAAAAATATTTATTCCCCCAAAATGTAAAAGTGGGCAGACAGTGGCAGATATCCTGTAACAGAATATGAAGAGTTGAGAACTTGTCGAGTTATAAAATAGGAAGAGAAGAAACCAGATGTTCCAGTGGAAACGTGGGCTCTGGCAGTGCTGCCACACTTTATCAAACAGATGTAGTAAAAGACTTTTGAGGTACTTTCTCTCCTGAACAAGAGTAAAAAATAAGCGACACAGAGAACAGACGTGCATCGTACCCTAGAAAGGAAATGATCCGACACAAACACCCAGTGTTTCAGCCACTCCTGTGGCCACTGCTTGATAACCGTCAGGGCTGCTGGTGGACTTACAGCATCAGGACATTTGAGGGATGTGACTGGATCAGGTCCATAATCATCCAGGGCCTTAGATCAGTCCCACCTCTTATTTCCCCACCGCTCAGTAATCTGGCTGCTACAGGATTGGAGAGTAATCTGGATAGAAGGAGTGATGAAGGGAGGGAGGCTGCTACAGAGGGTCAATCCTCTCTGCTGTCAGTCCTCTTTATATCAATTTCTGGGATAAATTCGCTGCTAAACTGCAGGTGGAGGCGCAAGGTTGCATGTAAAGGAGGCGATGCACACGTGTTTGGATCAGCAGAATAAAAAAAAGTTACCAAATGACACAGAAAACACAGGAAACCTGCAGAAACACCTGATGTGACGCAGCATGCAACAACCAAGCCCACAATCTACTCATAGATGCTCAATACTTGAAGGTGTTTGATGATGCAAACTGATAAATACTCAAATATATCACTCTTGTGATATATATATATATATATAATTAACTTGTAATAAAAACTTCACTAAGTTTACAAGATGTAAGCGACTGATTGACAGCATTAGCGTCGCAGGCTAAACATGGAAGGTTTGCAGCATCACTAAGTTTCGCTCACACGTGGCTGCACTGAGCGGCGCTTTGCTCCATAAAGATTCGGGGCAAAATAGCTCATCATCGTTTTGAAGCTCACACATCGTTCAATAAAACTTTCCAGACATAGTTGTAGTTTTCTCTGCAGACTTGACGTAAAGAGGACGCATGTTGGCAATAATGGGAAGCCCGGTTGTTCTTGATTACATCACTACTAGGCTGTTCCTGTGCTGTGTCACATGTAGTGATGATGCAATCCTGTTGCCCAAAGAACGACTAGCTTGACAACAGAATGAAGCTGTTAGGACAACTGAGCAAGCTCCACCCACTAGTTAAGATGGACAGATGTGGGTTCGAGCTGGAAAGTGATTGGTGCATTAGGGATGAAGCTAAATTAATTTTTTTGCTTTTAATTGCAATTTGGCAATCTCTCCTCAAACCTGGTTAGAACGCTCTGAGACAGCCGAGGTTTGACATACGGACGACGTGTTGCTGCGTTAATAATCCTCTACAGGTGCAACAGGTTACAGCTTTATTCTTGGCTAACGAGTCGATCAGCAACTATCAGCAGGATGATAACTATGACTCGACATGATGGTGCAGTCCCCACCCAGTTTGCTCCAAGGAAACAAAACTTCACTGTGACACATGACAGAATTCGCCACACTATCCTTGAACATTTGGCCAGAGCAAAAACAGCGTGACTCAGCAGATAAATGTGGGACGGTGACATCAGTAAATTCATCTTGTTTGCAGATGTGCTGACATCAGTCAACAGATAGGTTCTCACACTGATATCCAACCTATACTGTGTTGCTACCCAATTTCTGCCATAATAGGGAAAGCCTGAGGTTTATTCTTTAAATATTAAACAACTATTAGCAACATTAAGAGCAGTGCAACAGTGTAACAAGCTGTGATAAGAGTTAAAGCAACAGTGACAGCAGATACAGTATCTCTCTGAAAATTAGAGAGGTTACAACACGTGCAACTGCAGACCAAAACATTACTCATTGAGATATTCCTCTGGTTTCTCCAATAAGTCTGAAAACCAGTGTGGGCTACTGTTCCTCAAGTAAAGCTGAGCATGCTCAGAAACTGCTTTCCTCACACACTGTACATAAAAGACGGACGTTGCAACCATGACATCTCCTACCGGTTGAACTCTGCATTATAAAACACAAACACGAGTTGTAGTCCTTCACATTGGTTTTTGGACCAAGATGTGACCATATCTGGGCATGAGGGTGGGGTGCCAAGTTTTCAGCTAAAGCTATGAGGAAATTTCCACCCACCATACAGTTTTTATCCACAGAGAGTGCTTTTTACAAATATTGGTATGTTGAGCATTTTCATGTTAGACTCCCTTTGGGAGCCAGCTTCAAAAGTGGCTACTAGAAAAACTGCACTTTGGCACTTGCTGTGTTAGTTTCACTTTTGTTTTTTAGCTGTGGGAAAAATATATATTTTACCATGACTGGACGCAAAAAAGCTGCAATCTGTGCATGAAATGAAGTGCTGGCTGCTCAAAATGTCTTGATAAGACAGCTCCCGTAGTCTGTCCCCACTCCCATATGCTCTGCACTCTAACAGCACAGAGGATTGGTTTTATTCACGGGGTCGTTCTTGCAGACTGCCAATGAATGGACAGATGCAACAGAAACATATAAAGGGGAAACTTGCGTAACAGTGTGGGAGTCTGCTGTGACAGTGCAACTTCACCATGCTGTCTCTATAGCGGTCGGGAATACTGGCACGGATGCACGCGATCTACTCACTACTGTGATAATAAGAAGGCAAAGCGGACATTCAGAGGGAGAAATAAAACCTAAAAAACTAACGACAACAATACCACCATGGTGCTAACTAGCCTAAAGCATAAGCGTGCTAATTCTGCAGACTTCTTCTCAGAAAGTAAAAGTGTCCGAGGCGCACCTGAAGGCAGCATTAACCTACACCCGTACTCAGTCCCTGCTGCGATGCGCCCTGTGAGCTCACTCATCCAAAATCACCGTCAGTTCACTGCAACAAAGACCGCGGCTTTCCGCCCACCGACCCCGCGCTCAGTGCACACACCGGGCGTTACCACACGAAACGGGACGTTCATTTTTCAGCGTCACTCACCGTTAGTTGTCTCCTTTTTGACAGTTTGTCCAGAGTCTCCGAGCGTCGCTGTCACCGCTACGATCCGCCCACCCGAGAGTGTACGCTGCTGGACGCGCATAAATATGCCCCGCCCCCAGAACTGCCTCTACTCCAATCGCAAAACGATACCGTGAACTGGCTCTCATTTTAACCAATCGCACGAAGACTAAAACGCTGCTTGACGGCCTCACTGTCCAATCAGAACGTCGGAATCCCGGGAAGATCCCTTTCTCGCCGTGTTGGCTTTTGACAGACACCGTGTGCATTCAATAGAAAAGTTTGACTCCTTTTACGGGACGGTGCCGGTCCAATCGCCTCGGGGAACGAACTCTGGATACGGCCGCGGCCCAGGAAGACGCCCTACACCGCCCCGATCAGTGGAATGTTACCAAGCGGCTAAACAGGAATCACAGGAACTACAGAAATTACAGAGACCCAAGGGGGAAGTGTAAACCACACGTGTCCACTAATGTTGATGGTATAAATACAAGTAGTTGACTGTGTTGCTTTTGGGGGTAGTGGGGACAGAAGTGACCGCCGATTTCATTTACTACAACTCATCACCTAATCTGCTGGATCTGATTCACAAACTGGAGCGAGGAAGCGTGTCTTCTCTGGGTGAGATTGCAAAAATCCACAGAAAAATCAAAAGCGGGAAAAATGCTCCACTTGACATAGTGTAGGTCTATAGTGACGCCTTGTGGTGGAAAGCACAAACGTCATTTTCAGGCAGTTGTAGCCGTCTGACAAACCAACATGTATGTGTCTTAGTGGTTACAATACTGCAGACCTGTTCGTGCATATACACACATGCAACTATATAAATTCATCTGGTCAAACTTGTGCTTTTCACAAAATACACCCCAAGTTTCAGGAGCATAGAACTACCTTTAGTAGTCATAACTTGTATCAGTCTCACATGGACACGCAGTGTTGCTTCAGCTCATTGAAGTTCGTGGACATTCATTTTTACGCAGCGCTCTTAAGGTCCTGCCACAGCATGTAAGTCAGGTTGAGGTCAAAACTTTAGGTAATTGCAACACCTTGATCTTGTTCCTTTTCAGCCATGCTGATGTAGATGTAGTGCTGTGGTTGGGGTCATTGCTCGCTTGCATCATCGAGCTCTGGCCAAGCTTTAGCTCAATCATCATATTTGATCCTAGAAGACTTTAGTACACAGAGGTGTCCATAGTTGACTCAGTGACTGCGAGCTGCCCAGTCCTGCCTCTGTGAAGCCCAAATCATCATCCCTCCATCACTTTACTCGACTCATTGTATGAGGAGTGATACTGATATCAGTTCTATGGTTTTACCACATGTGATGCGGTGCATTATGGCCAAACAGCTCTGGTCTCATCTGTCCTAAGGTCATTGTTCCAGAGGTCTTGTGATTTGTTCAGATGAAGCATCCAAAAAAAAGCCATATTTGCTTTATGTTTTTGTAGTCGTACTATTATAAACATTAACATTTCACACATTAACTGTAGAGTCTGAGATGTAGCTCTTGGGTTTTATGCATTTATCTTGAATGTTTCCCACTTGTGAATATTTTTTCTTGCTGTAGAATAATGGACTTGAAATTGTATATTTGTATATTGTAATTATAACTCTTCCCAGATTGCTAAGAACCAACAATTGCTCTTAGGCAGATCATTGCTGATGCACTGACACACACCTGAATGCCCCAGACCTGCTGAAACATCTGTCTTTGTAAAGGTGCTCACACTTCAGTCAAGTGCATTTGATTACCAGCACCTGGCTGCTGTTTAGCCTTGTAATTCCTCTGGGAGCAATAATCGTGTACACGTGTGAAAACGTGCTTTTTAAAGCAACCTCACATTTAAAGGTGTCCGATTTAAAGGTGTTTTTCTGTGCTAAAATGTTAGAGAACATGGGGTGGCTGTAGCTCAGGTGGCAGAGCAGGTCAGCCACTAATCAGAAGGTCGGTGGTTCGATCCCAGGCTGCCTCCTGGCTGCATGCGAAATATCCTTGGGCAAGATACTAACCCCATGTTTGCCTACTGGTGGTGGTCAGAGGGCCCGGTGGCGCCAGTGTCCGGCAGCCTTGCCTCTGTCAGTGCGCCCCAGGGCAGCTGTGGCTACAATGTAGCTGCCATCACCAGTGTGTGAATGACTGAATGTAGTGTAAAGTGCTTTGGGGTCCTTAGAGACTGAGTAAAGTGCTATACAAATGCAGGCCATTTACCATAACTGTCAAAGCAAATGTCACAGAAATCAGTCCAGTCACGATGATTTTGCTTTCAAAGAGGTTTATTGAAAGAAATATTTTTCAAATTTTATAAAGATCAACTATTTGATTATGCTATCACACAATCAGAACCTGGAGCATCACCGTTTCCCCTCCAACCTTTTGTCTTTGATATGAATCATTAGCGCTTTGGACAACCCAGATTTTCCTAAAAAAGTTGGGTTTATGTGTAAAATGTAGATTTGCTGCAGTTCAGCACCTGGACTCTTACTGAAGAGCTGTGCTGTTGAAACACTTGGAGAACGTTTAGCATTGTCCTGATGAATGTAGACAATGACAAAGGCCTTCATTGAAGTAGATATCATCAGGATGGCAGCAGGCCGTCTAGAAACATTGTAACCAGGCTTTCTTTTTTAACCCAATCATGTGACTGGTTGCTCATGTTCAGTATTTGATGTCATGTTTGTGGTTTCAATTCTGTTACATGTTACACATTTTCCCAATTTTATAGAAAACGGGTTTCCAGAACTGCTTCACTGGCGAGCTTAGCGTTACTATTTTATGGCTAAGCAGTATTCCATAGACTGCCAGAGTACATTAAAAAGTACTGGTTTTGATGGGACATGTCATGACTCAGTACTTCTAAGCAAGATGTGTTAAAGATATGCTATTGCTAAGAGGTTTCACCACGTCACACTTAAACAGCAAGATGTGGTCCAAAAATGCCTTTCATGTAGGTGTACTTTATTTAACCCCCCAGGCGAGACAGCCCGGAGACCAGACATGGGGAATCAAGTGCTTCAGGATATTTTGGAAACGGTCAACAGTTCTGCCCAGGACTGCCACACATGCATCACTCTGTTACAGTGGTTTGCAACCAAAGATACAAGTATACAATATAATCTTGTATCATCTAAGATCACTATGTTTGCAGCTATTCAGTACCCCGCTCTTCCATGACCTGGAAGTAGTATGTATATATGTATTATATAAATAACGACTCTCCCGTTACCTGGAAGAATTCAGTGTTTCACTCTACACACAGTCTGCAAGCATACAGCAAAAATCCGCTGCTTCGCACATCAAACCTTCTCATTGCCGGATGATTTTTCAGTGCAGCATGCAAGTAAAAATGTGTACAATATTAAAAGTCTTTAGCTTCATCACCCTCATCACCGTCATCGTCGTCACATCCATTTTTACCATGGACAGCTCCTTGTTGTTGTTTTTTTTTAAATAAGAAATTAGAGCAGTCTTTATTTGTTTTGTATATTTTCCTCTATAGTTTTCTGCATTTCAAAGCATGCCAAAGAAAGTTCGGTTTCTGCATAGTGCTGGCTATACAAGTGCCAAAGAGTTTGATTCCTTTACAAGTAATAGAAGGTGGTATTTACAGGCAGAATAGATCCAGTGTTGTGTAAACGGTACCAAACCCCCCCTCCCTCCTTCAAGTGCGCAAAATATCTACAAATAGCAAGTCTGTGAGAACTCATAGAAAGTAGAAGAGAGCTGAAAAAAGCTCAGCAGTATGGAAGAGCTGTTAAGGGGAGGCATGTGTATTAAGTGCGCAGGCAGTTCTTATCTTTGTGTGTGTGTGTGTCTAAATGCAAAGGGGAAGAAGCCCCCACAAGTCAAAAACTGCCCACAAACCAAAACATTCCCCCTTTTTTCTTGGAAAGTGCACCCTCTATTGTTATAATATGCAGTGTGCATACATAAATGCGTCCTCTAGCACTAAGGTCTACCGTTACATACAAGGTCAGAGAAGAAGAGTCGACAACAACCACATTCTAGTTTTGAGGTCATAGTTCTGAATGTAAAGATACAGTTCAGGCCACTAGGTGACTGTCATTGAACACTAACAGAAGACTCACTACAGGATGTGAGATGGCAATGGGAGCCCACTGCTGAAAGACACCACTGACTGCACTGTCAAAAGAAAGAAAGAAAGTCTTGTAAAGAAGCCAGGTCCACTGGGTCGAGAGTAGTTCTTTGTTTCCAACCAAAACCAATCAAAAGTGGTGATGGCAGTGAAATAAACCAGTAGTAAGAAGAGCTCAGCAGATTTGGTCAGTGTCACCTTAACAGCTTTAAACACCTGCGATGCTTTCACTCACGCTTCGACTATAGAATACTGAACAGAAACTAAACAGCATCAATCATCCTAACAAACCCATCACACCCTCGCCAATCAAGTCCATTTAAAAAGATCTTTGTTTACAGTTACGCTCAATCCAGCTGCATTTCTGCACTTAACTCAAATGACGACAATCTTTTGGGAGCGAAAGAGCTGGATTAGAGTTTCCAATGTCGCCAGCAGTGGTTTGTTTACAGCACGGGCTTGCTTTGGTTCAAACTTAAAGTGCACACGCACGGCCCAATCACCGCACAGACACCGACGATTTCCACTAACGGGTGAGAGATACCGAACGTGGCCTCGACTGCAGGCAGGAGCTGATTGAGAATTTTTCAGTGTACAATAATGTTAATTAAATATGGATACATACTGAATAAATATCGATACAGAGTGAACAAAAGAATGACAGAACACAGAGAGCCGTTACATGCTGAAACAAAGTGAAAAATCCACAGACACATCATAATAGACCCACAGTGAAATACAATCTTCACACTTCTGCATTAAAGGGGAACTCTGCTGAAATGTGACCGCATATCCAATTCGTTTCTTTCTGATTGGTTGGTTTTGAGTTTTTTGAGACACATTCCTGAGTCTTTATTCAACATCTGCACTGTTTAAAAATAATAATGATAATAAAGTGCTTTAACTTCAAATGGACGTGGTTAAGCTGCTACAAGTCTTAACTCTTTAAAGGACTATTGCACTTCAACAACAAGCTTGCCCTCTTCCTCCATTACAACTTTTGATTTTGTAGTACAGGAAAGGGTCTTTCCATGTAACTGCGTATAAGGGAAGACACATTTTGAAGACGTTATGGGTGTTTGTTTTCCTTCATCTTGAGACTGTGCAAAAGTGACCATTAATGCAGAAAAACAACCTGGTTTTTCCCCCGAATATAAAGGAGTATCAACACGCAACCATCACCTTTTATGGCTATCTGGGTGTCTCCAGGGTGCATCTCATATCCCTGGACTGGTGTTGTTCCTGTGTCATCACTGTAATGTTAGTCCAGGTTTGTTGGTTTGTTGGTGACAGTTTTTAAAATCATTAGCTAACTTCGTGGGGTAATGCTAGCTGAATACTCAGACGATGTCATTGGTCAGATGCAATGTTGATCGGACCAACATCATTGTCCCTCCCTGAGCCTGGTTCTGCTGGAGGTTTCTTCCTGTTAAAAGGGAGTTTTTCCTTCCCACTGTCGCCAAAGTGCTGCTCATAGGGGGTCATATGATTGTTGGGTTTTTCTCTGTATGTATTATTGTAGGGTCTACCTTACAATATAAGCGCCTTGAGGCGACTGTTGTTGCGATTTGGTGCTGTATAGATAAAATTGAATTGAATGATAATGCAGGATGAACACCAACAGGGATATCAGATTGTCCACCTTTACTCCATATGACCAGTAACATCTTTTAGAGTGTATGCGTCCTCTTCTATATCACATTAGAAAAAGTGTTGCTGCTTATTCCTTCACAGATGTTCTCTTTTTGACACACAGTTTGTAAGCTCAGTGCACGCCATTCTCCTTAGGCCATTTACAGTAATTAACATCCCAGACTCATCCTCGTGACCTTACAGTTCTAGTTGTACGTGCTTCTGGACATCTGGATATGAATGATTTGGCAGTATCGGGCTTTCAGTCATTTCTGTGACGTGTTCTTTTTCTGGGATGCAATGACTGCACAACAAATATTGTGAAGAGTAGGAAATTTACCTTTTGTAGACATTCCTTTGAGCCATAAATGCAACAGACTGACTAACACAGTACAATGAGAGATTTCAAGAAGCTCGGCGTACATCTGAGAAAGAGTCAGAGAATCTCTTGGGGTCACTTAGTCCAGATCGGGGGGCGATCGTGGCTCAAGAGTTGGGAGTTCGCCTTGCAATCGGAAGGTTGCCGGTTTGAGCCCCGGCTCGGACAGTCTCGGTTGTTGTGTCCTTGGGCAAGACACTTCACCTACCGCCTACTGGTGATGGCCAGAAGGGCCGATGGCGCGATATGGCAGCCTCGCTTCTGTCAGTCTGCCCCAGGGCAGCTGTGGCTACAACTGTAGCTGCCTCCACCAGTGTGTGAATGGGTGGATGACTTGGTGTGCAAAACGCTTTGGGGTCCCTAGTGGGGACTAGTAAAAGCGCTATACAAATACAGGCCATGTACCATTTACTTCTAAAGAACTGTGCTCTGCTTGAGGTCAGACTCAAACTTCTACGCTCAGCTAAGAGGAAACTGTAACATGCTCGAACATCACTGTCACTGTCTGTAACTAAGCGAGTTTGCAAGCAGAAAGACAAATTGTTGTCCAAGAAGGAAGACCTTCACCCTTCGCCCTTCACCATTAAACTTGGCGAAATTTACCCGAGGCTCGTTTGGAGAAACACCAAGAACACCACCAACTGTTGAGCATGGTGGTGGTCACATCAGTTGAAATGGTACATTGAACAGCGTGAATGTTATAATGAAGGAAACAGACCATGTCACATTTTATCCACAAAACCTCAAACCATCAGTTGAAAATTGAATGTGACCAGGTGTTTCAACAGCGTAGTAACCTAAACATAAACTAAAGCAAGTGAGATAAACTTTTCCAAAGTGCTGCCCGCAAACCAGTGGAAACTGTTTGGACCTTGCTTAAGAATGCAACCATTTTAGCTGGACTCTACTAATTCTTCATAGAAGAGTTGTCAGATTTATTTTGTGTTTCCACGTCCCAACTGACCACGGGACTGGAAACACCACGATCCTCGATGACATTCCCATCGCTGTTGTGTGCGTCGACCTGATGCGTTAGGTTGCAGCACAGGGTTAGGGTTAATCACAGCTGCTTTAGAGTCCAGGTGCAGCGCTGCAGCTCTGTAGCTCTATTCCTACGCCAGGGAAAGAGTAGTCCAAAGAAACCTTTGAAAGCCCAGTATTGCCTTGACATTCATGTCCATGATGAGCGTCGGTAAACTTAAAACCACAACTGTACGTGTCTGTCTACAGTATGCGAAAGAAGCACTTATAAACAGAAGGAAATGCCATTATTCAGATGTCATTCAACTGGTTACTGATAACATTTTTACTGTTGCTTTGAACTGATGAAGTGCTGTGGATGGATATTTAAGATGGACGGCAGCGCCAACAGTTTGAAGCTACGCGTCTTCTTCCCTCGGTTGATAACTGCACTGCGTGAAAGGTTAAATGGAACCAGACACATCTTCTGATGCACCTGAACAGAATCAATCCTGAATCAAAGGACTGTCAAGGAGTACATTTCTAATGAGCTAGAACAAAACTGGTTTGTTTCTAAACGTATTGCATGCTGTGTTTCTAAACTCATCACATAGATAAAGCAGTGGTGTGATGAAGTAATTACAGCCTTTTCATACCTCTGCAAGAATCTGCATTAAAAGTTTGTGACAAGGATGAGATGTTGGGACCCCAAAGTGGGAGGTAACTGAAATAATGCTGTAAAATAACTGTGTCAGGTGCAGTTTCTCCTTCCTGTGTTCTCTGCAGCCGTAGATGTCAACATTGTAAAGGGTTTGTGCTATCAATTCAAACACTAAACTGTCATTTGCCTGTTTAATGGAGGTGTTCACATCTTTTTTTCTTTCTAGACAAAAACTTGGAAATTAAAAACCAATGACCCTTGACAGTGCATGGATGCAAACGTACTAATCACCACGCTCTGCAGACAGAAAGACAAAAACAAGGACGAACGCACACATAAAAAGCTTTGGACCTGAACTCATCACACACGTAGATTAAATCACACTCGCTCCTGTCGTCTTGCCAGTGTTTGCATATTATACTGTACATAGAATAATGGCGCATTCGGCTGGTCGTTGTAAACTGGCAAACTTGTGTAATTACGGATCACATGACAAACGCTTATGTACACAGTAGAAGCTTTCTGGGTGCATGCTTAGGAGAAAAAGAAACCAATGAAATCTGAGGTAGCAAATTCAACCTACGATAAACTAGAATCACTCGGCATGTTTTCCCTTTATGCACGAGCTTTGATGTGACGTTACACATCCAAGCGTTCCAGTATCCAGTCACTGCCGACTTCATTGTGTCAAAAATAATCCAACACAACTTTGCTGTAAGGTCACAACTCGTAGCTCGTGAAATTAGTAAGCTGTTTTTTGTGTGTTTTTTAATTTTTGGTGCACTGTTCTCGTGGAAAACTTGTAAGTTTGCCAGTTTACCTGTTTGCGACGCTGCCTAAGCGTGCCAAATGTTCTTCACTCCCTAGCAAATCTGTACAATGTTTATGACAGGGCAGCTGATATGTTCATCAAGAAAATTCATGGCTTTTTACCCTCCAGTTCCCACCCCTGAGGTGCAAACCAGCCAATCCAGTGTGCTCTTGGGAAGTGTGGAACATCAGCTCCACCTCTTGGGTGTAGGACTTCAGGGGGAAGGAACCAATGACAGGACGAGACAGCAGGACTCCTGTTAGGCCAGCTAACACTACAATTTTGAGAGTTTATCGGAAGCGCCATGGACATATAGAATAGAATAATCATCGTATCAATAGGATTTTCAGTGCAAGACGTAAATGGCTACTTGTTTCGTCGTTCTGTTCAATGTTGTCTTCGATGGTACTCGTCAGTCATCCAACACTGGATACAGCAGTAAAGGGATTCTTCTACAAGTTAGCAGTCGTTTATATGTAAGTCTGAAAAAAGCGACATCCTAAGAAGGACGACTGAGAGGTCCAGACTATGTTCACTCAGTGTGTGGTTTTGGTTAAAGGTTGTACCATTGTGGGGCTCAGAAAGCTCCAAGTGTTTCCCGAGGAGAGGGTGGGACTTCAGACAGAGATAATGAAAGGCCTCAACCCCCTGCCTGCTTCACGTTCTCTGGGCAGTGAGTCCTTATTGAGAGGTTGACAGTGAAGATACAGTAGCTGGGTGCCCTAAAAGGCTAAGTGGCAGGTACAGTAGGTGTCTCCTGAAATCCAAAGTGCCACATGGAGCGGTGGAACCAAACTTAAAGAGTTGCTGAATGCAACAGTCTCGTTTTCTGTGTCCCTGCCTTGAGCCCACTCTCCTTCCCCTCATCCCCGTGTCTTCTTTAGCTCCCCCCTGGGTCGGAGCTGTGTCTCTGTGGTGTCCGTGAGTCCAGGGGTGTCTGTGGTTCTTGGAGCGATAGCCTCCGTGGGGTTTCAGGATCCAGCGGTGAGACTCCTGTTGCAGCAGCTGTCCCAGCATCCATGCATACCCCTGAACCAAAATCTAACCCTGCTCCTAAGCTAGAAACTGAACCCTCCCCACTCCCTAACTCTAAACCTAAACCTGATCCTGAACCTACCACTGCCACTGAAACGACTCCAGCTCCACCGACTAGTCCGAGATGCTGGCCTAGTCTGTCCAGTCCAGAAGGGGCGAGCTGGCTCTGGCTTGTGTTGATCAGAGACGTGTCCTGGGTCTGCAGAGAGTCAAGAGGTTTAGCTGGGAACTCCTCGAAGTCCTGGGAATGCAGGATCTGTAGGGAAAGAAGAGAGAGGTCTTTTCAAGAACAGAAGAAATTAGTCATGCAAGACTTCATACCTGTGCATGTTGCAAAAAACCCAAACGTGTGTTTTTGGCTGTGTTGATATGTTAATATTAGGGGTGCAACGATACACAAAATTCACGGTTCGGTTCGATACTTTGGTGTCACGGTTCGATATTTTTTCGATACAAAAAAATGTTCATGGTTTTTTAATTTGTCATTTATTAAAATTATAAATATATATTTTAACTCAAAAGTACAGTTTTTAAATTTAATGTTGCTGAAACAACAAAGTACTAAAAAATTAATCTATCTGATGGAGAAATCCCTCATCTTTGGAAAAGAGAGTTTATTACAGAGAAATGTCTCTTTCCAAAATAAAAGCTCTACTATACGCTTCTTCTGGGCTATATTCTCAGCAGCATATTAAACATATCAGGTCCCCATAAGGAGAATCATGTGCTAACGGCTGTCTAAATGACTCGGGTAACGTTTGTAGCATGTGTGCTTGTTGTTTTTGTCTGTTTCCACTTGTCTTTGCACTAGGATGATGTCGGAGTAAATGTGCAGTCATATTTGTTGTGTTCCCACTAGTGCTGTCAGCGTTAATCTGAAATGACGTTAACGCCACAACACGGCAAATCTCCGTTAACGAGCTACCGCGGATCGTCCACGGCCAACACGTTAACGAGCTAACTGCGCTAACACACTAGTTCCCACCCATGTAATTGAGCATTGCTGGCACATCCAACATACTGTTTTACTTTTGTCCATGACGTGCTTACCTTCAGGGTCATACGTCACATGAAGACCAAAATATTTCCAAACGCCAGATCTGAATGAGGGTGGGGGAGGTTCAATTTGCCATGTTGCAACGAGCTTAGCTTCTGTCTGCTAGCTTGCCCTGCGCTCAGTGAATCTGCGTTCGACTACTCCGCCTAGGCTGCACTGTCGAGCGCAGATCCACTGAGCTCTCAACACAGACAGCATCGTCTAGTTACGTCTAGTAACTAGTTAATATATATGTAAAATGTTTCATGATTGACATGATTGTGTTCAGATCTGCGGAGACAGGTTTGGGTTTGCTGTGTGGGATTACAAAACGTTACAAAACTATGACATCACAACAATGTGATTGGTCACTTGCAGTGTTGAACCTGGACCACCATTAATTATGATGATCCAGGCACCATATCAACACGGGGGCATCCGATCATTTGGCTAAAGAGGCCGTCTGCTCTGTGATCACCTGACGCTGCACTTCAAGATTGTGTCGTCATATCGAAGTTTACATTCTGGACAGACTGTATTTTGGTAGCATCATCACATCACTGTTGAATCTGGAGCTTCAACATTTTTATGGGAAAGCTAGAGGTCTGTCTGCAATTAGAATGATATAAATGCCTTGAACCTTCAACTGTTTCTTGTAGGGATGCACCGATACCGATACTGGTATCGGGTATCGGGGCCGATACTGTAAAATGTGTGTATACTCATACTCGTAAAAGTTAACCGATACCAACTTATTTCATTAATCAGAGGGTGGCTTGTCATTTCTGTTGTAGTTTTTTAGATTGGCCACTAGGGGGACATCCCACGCTAAACAGGCACAGGGTTAGACGAGTGAGACTGGCGGCTCCAGATAAAAAAGAGAAACTGGAGGCTGCTGTAGCTAGGCTAAACAAAATGTCAGCAGTGTGGAACAGCCAACTTTAACTCAGGTTTTGGAAAAGCGATGAAAAATGTCAAGAGGAAATCCACGGGCAGTTAAAATAACAGAGGCTCGACTCATTTTATTGCTCTGGATGACCAGCCAATGCCGGTCGTGGAAAACATAGGATTCTTCTCAGCATACTCGAGCCGCGATATGAAATTCCCAACCGCCCACACATCAGGGAGATAATGGTGCCAAAACTTTCTGAAGAGGTAAAGACAAGCAGTGTGTGCGTGATGTCAGTCCTCGGTTTAACGGCACAGTGGACTGATGATCCACGGGCAGATGAGGAGTTCGTCAATGCCAAATACTTTCGTTATTTTGTTTGTTAGTTTACAATATGGACACTCTGCAACAATTTAAAAGTTTATTTTATTCTCAAACCTAATTTGTATTTATTTTATTCCAAACAGAAGTGTTTATTTATTATTCTGAAAGCTCGAGACAGTGCCAATAGTTCAGTGATATTTTGTAAAATTACAATGTGGAGACTCTGCAATAATTTAACAGAAGTGCTTATTTTTCACTTGAAATTTTTTTGTGGTCATTTTTATTAAGATTTTATTTTTTATCGGCAGAGAATAAAATAAAACCTGTCTTCCAATTCATTGCATTTGTGTGTGTGTGTGTGTGTGTGTGTGTGGTAGAAGTATCGGTTTTTGTACTCTGTATCGGCAAGTACTCAGATCCAAGTATCGGTATCGTATCGGTTTGAAAAAATTGGTATCGTTGCATCCCTAGTTTCTTGTAAACACTCGTGCAGACAGCAGGAGAGGCTAATCAGTGAGGGGATAAAATGAACGACACGTTATAAGAAATGAAGAATGATTCCCACTCACTTGGACACATTGGGGTGTGTCACAGATGAGGTACCTTATTCATCTCCAAATATACAACATGTGCAAGATGCTAAATAAATAAAATAAGCATTTATTTAGTGTTTGTGGGATTGAATGTATCTACTGAGAGACGAGCTTAAACGTCTAACATGTTACTGACAGATCAGCAGGGTAAGATTTGCCAGTACGTTTTTCACCTGTGACAGAGAGGCCAGTGTGTCTGTTTCGAGAGGTGTACCAGGAGGAAGCACTCCGTCTCCCGGACCGGGTCCTGGACCGGGACCTGGGTAGGGTGAGGCCTGAAAAGAAAACATCATCTTGTTAGTGAGCGTGAAGTGTAACCCACCACCAGTCCCATACGCTGTGTGCGTTATTACCTGAGGTGGTGATGAAACAGCGCTGTAGGCTGGAGGTACCAGCGCCATCTGCCTCTGCAGCAGCTGCATGATCACGCCGATGTCCGTCGACATGCGACTCTCTAACCTTCACAGTGTATAAGAGATGATCTGCTGTTAAGAGTCTATCAAGTCCATTTTAAATTTGATCCATGATTGATGTCAATTTCAAAAAGACAGGAAGTTAGCAGTAAAAATAAACGGACCAGACTGCTGATTCGAGTCGTATCGAATACACTTTTTGAAACTTTGTTTTGCTAACGGTGCATTTCTCTTAACATCCTGCTGTTAGTCTGTTAAAAGTAAAGCAATTCTTTTTCCCCACAGGAGTTTTCTTTTATCTTTTCAGCATAAACGCGTCTTGGCGCACAGTCACACTGCAGATGTAGATAAATGTGTGCGTGACGCGTGCAGAAGTTTGCATCTCATCCTCTTTGTCCTATCTCAGGCTAATTAGGAGCCGGTCTGCTGCTATTTTAAACTCGGCAACACTTTTTGAGGTCTAACAGAGGTTTTCACATATCAGCAGAGGCATTCATCAGTCTAACGTGGAGATATCGTCTTTCTCAGCAGCTACAGCTCAGCACAGAGGAGTACAAACGTTTTATCTCAACTGGACCTGAGAAAGAGTCTCGTTGAGCCAAAGGCTACACAGCTGCAGCAGCGAGAGGAGAAGCTCTCCGTAGAGGCGTTAAAAAAGAAAAAAGCAACCCTGCTAGTTGTACCTGTTGAGCTGTTTCTGCAGCAGGTCCAGGCGTGTGTCCAGCTGGTTGCGTTGCTGGCGGCTCAAGCTGTGCAGTGGTGTGTTGAGGGGCGGAGGGGAGGCAAGGCTGCAGCTGGGAACCTCCTGGTACTGACCACTCCCCCGGCTCTCTCCCCAGAAACTAAAGATGTTGGACACACCTGAGAATGCGCCTATATGAGGGTGGAGAGGGGAGGAGTGGGTGTGTATGTGAGTGTGCAAAGCAGTAGGAAAGGATGAGTGTGTCTCTGTCGTACCATACCTGACAGGGCGTTGCAGGTGTTCCCAGGCTTGGGGTCTCCATCACCCTCGGTGTTCTCGGTAAAGGGCGGGACTTGCTTGTGTGGATTCTCTTGCATTGCAGACGGAGGGGCGAGACCAGTCACTACTGACTCCTCCCCCTATAAGAGGAGCAGGACCAGAACATCCACATCAGTTTTCACAGCGCCATCCTGTATAATAGTCACAGTGGCAGCGTGGAGTCGTACCTCGTCACCACTGGAATGTGAGGACACGGAGCTTCGATGCGCCCCCCATGGTCTCTTAGACGCCTCCTCTTGTTTTTGGTTGTGGGCCGTCTCCCGCTGTCTTCGTCTCACAGACTTATGGGACTTTTTTATTTCTCCAGCATCTGCATCATCTGGACAGATGCATAGATGGATAAAAAGGAGAAGATGGTCAGTCCAGCTGGATTAGAAGTAAGGAGATTAATATAGTATTTCTTTGACCATTCAAGCACATAAAATAATTCAATCTGATCTATAAAGTGCCAATTCACAACAGCAGTCACCTCAAGGCACTTTTATTATCAGGTAAAGATCCCACATAGTGGAGAGAAAACCCAACAATCAGACTGTGCTCTATGGGCAGCGCTTGGTGACAGTAGGAAGGAAAAACTCCCTTTTAACAGGAAGAAAGCTCCGGCAGAGCCGGGCCCAGGGACAGCCCAGTGGGAAAAGACAAGAGAGACAGAAAGAAACAGATACTGTGGGAGAGAGAAGACAAACGTTAATGATGTGTAACACCAGGGGAGCGAAAAGAACCTATAACAGAATGAGAGAGGGGTGCTTCTGAACAGAGATGGGCAGTAACGCGTTACTTGTAACGCATTACTGTAATCCGATTACTCTTTTCAAGTAACGAGTAAAGTAAGGGATTACTATTGCAAAAACGGTAATTAGATTACCGTTACTTTCCCGCAGGAACGCTGCGTTACTGCGTTACTAAAACCGTGATTTTTTTGCGAGAATGTCTCATGACAGTGACGTAAGCGAGTGCGACGTTCGTGACAACAGCTGTGTGCAGATCAACAATGGATCATATATCGAGTGCAGAGAGAGTATGAGCGTGCAGCGTTTAAAGCGTGGAAGTACTGACCTTACTTTGAGTTTGACTCCATAAAAAGTGACAAAAACATTAGTGTCCGTTGTGCGTGGGAAGAAAACTTCTTTTTACAGCAAAAAAACCCTAAACTTCCAAACAAGCACCGAGTAGCTACGACGTAATGGGAAACTCACAGAGAAACTCGCGGATTCTTCCACTGACCGCTGCACACCTGCACCAGGGTAACCCTCCGCCTACCCCACTCCTGCTTTACAGGTGAAAATAGAGCAACAGGACCGCTAGTCTTTGACTTTATTTATTTTCTGCTGTGTTTTACTTGCATCTATTTGAAAGACTGAGTGTAAACACAAAAATATTTTATTTTATGTGCTGGAATGTGCAGAAAATAGGTTTAAATATTAAACTAATTTCTTCCAGTCAGAGAATGTTGCAGATAATTAAATTTTTGCTTGATGCATAAAGTTAAAAGATTAAAACTAATAAAACAAGTTTTAAAAAGAGACTTTTCCATTTGATTACATTTTGTATGATGATTATGCAGAAAAAGTAGAATTGGGCTGAAAGATCTATCACTTTATCACCTATTCAGGTTGTAAATCGTGTTTTTAAAAAGTAACTAAGTAACTAAGTAATTAATTACTTTTGAAAATAAGTAATCAGTAAAGTAACGGGATTACTTTTTTGGGGAAGTAATCAGTAATTAGTTACTGATTACTATTTTCAAGTAACTTGACCTACACTGCTTCTGAAATCAAACTGGGAGCTGATTCCAGAGGAGTGGGACAGTTGAAGCCTCCCATTCTACTTTTAGAAACTCTGTTATTATAACGTGGTACACTATGGGGTCTTTGATGTACGGTTATTCAAAATTTCTATGTGAGAAGAAGGATTTTGACAGGGAGCCAATGAAAAGGAGCCAGTATGGGAAGAAGATGGCGTCTTTGGTCCTGTCACTGCAGCTTTTGAGCTTTTAGAACAGCCTGACAATAAGGAATGTGTCATGCTCCGCGGCCCGGTGTCCGAGGAGCTGATGGGATGCCCACGCCCACGGGTGTGGCTGTTAACTCCACACCTGCATCCCATCTCAGGCGATTATCAGGTGGACTATTTGATCCAGCCCAGCCAGCTGCTCCACGCCAGTCCGCTAGTCGTCTCACAGCGGTAACGTACACCCACGGGAAGGCGGTTGTGAAAACCCTCATTTACCTGAGCAAACGCTAATCTTTTCCTTTGCGCTCAGGTAACAGCTCGGCGTGTTTTTGAGCCGCCTGGATCGCCTCCGGTACCGATCGCCTCTACTTTCCTGGAGCTCCCCCGCGGACCCTCACCCCTCCCTCCGGCTCCCACGGCCCCGCTTTGACTGTAAGACTCATACTCTCCCCCACGTATGCTGCTACTCATCCCCCGGTCCCTTGGTTTTTCTAGTTTCTCGCGTGTTTTCCTTTGACCCTTCCGGGACACCTTTAGCTGAAATAAAGTTTATTTTTCGTACTCCTGTGCGTGTTGTCTCTGCTTCTGGGTCCAGCTTGTGTACTGAACTTTGGTTCATGACAGAATGTTCCAGCACTGAAGTAATAAATGCATTAACTAGCTTTTCAATGTCACTTTGAGACAGCATGTTTCTATTTTAGAGCTATTGCACACATAAAAGAAAGCAGTCCTGTGTGTTAAAGGACACATCCTGGTTAAAAATAGCTCCAAGATTTCTGGCTGTGTTACTGGAGTCATGCTAATGTCATGATCTAATTAAGCACATGAGATTTTTAGAGTCAGCTACAATCATCTCAGCTTTGTCTGAATTTAAAGGAGAAAACGACCTGTCACGCAGGCGCTTACACATTTACAACATGCCTGTAGTTTATCTAACTGCTTTGTGTAACCGGGGTTCATAAACAGGAAAACTGGCTCCTAATAATAATGATGTCCAAGGGAGGCGTGTACAGAATAACACAGTAAACATTCAGCAGAGTAACGGTGAAACACTGACTGATGAGACCCAGGGAGGACGGGTTACCTTTTTCTGTGCGTCTTCTGAATGATAGTTTACGTCTCCTTAACTTGTTGAACCCACCAGAGTTGGAGTCGTCACTGCTGGGAGAACCTGGGATCATGTTGGTCTGAAATATAAAACAGCGTTCATCATTGGAGGAGAAGTGTGGTGATTTGTAAAATCAATATTCTTTGCAATGGATGGAATAAAGATACCATCATACCTGCAGCCAGACACAACGCCACACTGTAGCTTATTAGCTCAGAGTCTTGAAAAAATGCTGTTATTAATAGACTTATTTCCTGAGTCGCATCAATATGCAGTGTGTGTGCACGCGTGTGTTCTCTACTCTATTTCCTTTCTCAGCAGGCACCGACGGCGTGCCAACGCTGCGGCTTCCACGGCAACAAAAGGAGAAATGTGGCTGCAAATCCAAAGCAGCTTGTCGACAAAGCAAAGACACACCGTGCAGAATGATTTCACTCACAACCAGAACAAGCCCGGGGACGTAAAGGCTGTTTTTACCCAGGTTCTGCCTGAGTACGAGCAACAATGAGACAGACAGCATCAGGTAGCTGCACCTGCTATCAGCAGCAGCAGCTACCCATCCCTTTCTTAACCGCTTGTCCAGCAGTCATAGTGTTCACACCCTGAACAGGTCACCAGTCCACCGTTCATATTCCTACAGCACCTGCACCTCTGCTCAACCATCCACTGACAGTTTGATGCGTATAGCAACAAAATAACCAGCTCCTGTTGTCTGCTGTGGACGGTAAAGACAGGAAAACAAAGGCTTCTTCCTGTGAATGAAGCTCAAAGTTCTGCACATCTTGTTGGATTTTCTCATTTTTGTTTTACAAAATGATAATAATAAGAATAATAAAAAAGTAGGACTTATGTTAGGCATTAATAACAGTCTGAAACACTTGGGCAGGTTTTGTCAGGATCTGGAGACTCGACTGGAAAATTCCATCAGGTAGTGATGTGTCCTGTGTGTCGAAGCGTCGAATCGTGTGTCGGGTAATCTCGGGGGCGTTTCTGTGAAGCGCGTATCGAGGCTATGCAGTGACGTTCGAGGCCTCGCGAGCAGTCCGTACCACGTGACTGATTCAGGGACTGGTTCACCGGTTCACGCCAGATTCGAAATAAAATGGGCAGAAAACACAGCTGATTTCCCATCACACTGTGTTGTGGAATTGGATTACGTACGTGTTACATAGTTACTTGAGCATTTCTTCTTTGATGGAACCAGGAAGGAAGAGATTTTTTGTTTTATTTTATCTCTCCTAATAAAGTATGCACACAGTAATAAATATCACAAATGATAAGCACCATAATATAAATAAACAACACTACAGATCCTATAATCTGATTTCTGTCTTTTAGTTTATTAAAAAGTGAAGCGCCAAATACTAGTTTGTGTCATTATCCAGATGTACATAAGCATGATTACACAGGTACTAGCGGGTTTTGATTATCGATTAAAATCGATTCTAGCTTGGATAACGTGATATCGATTCATTAAAATCCTGAATCGATTTTTAATATAAATATTACTACATTTCAACCACCACCAAACAGCTAAAACAGTAAATGAGAGCAGGTACATCGATTCTGCACAAAGACGTAAACACAAAGCGCTGACGCATCAGAATCAGTGAGATGTCGCCTTTCTCACCAGACAGCACGGACACGGTCGGGGCTGAAAGCCGACAGCTCACTGATTCTAATCTAAGGCATCTGCTGTGATGCTCACACATTAGATAAAGTCTCGAAAGTGTCAGCTTTCTTTTTATAGTTATAAAAATATGCAAATGTACTGATCTATGATCTGAATTATACTATTGACTGACTGTCTGAGGCTAACAGTTACACAATCATACCAAAACTCTGTCCTGATAGTTTCCACTTTCTCTTTTGTATCACACATACTGAGACAATATTCGGGATAAATAACCAAGAAAACAATTTATTTATTCAGTTTAGAGGTTTACACTTCATTATAATCACAGAGCCTTCACTTGAATTGTCCACTTGATGGCGCAGTAGAGCAAATGAATCATCACAATGCTTCGAACCATGAGTCGACCATTTGGGTGGAAAGCTTCAGTTCATCATGAGGCTTCATCTCACCATCACTACCATCGGGCACCTGAGTTCCTTGGTCTCCACCCCTGGGCGGAGCCATCATCCCTGCTGCAGTCCTGCACACCTGAGACTGATTCAGGGCAATCAGGTTGAGGATTTAAGGCCCCCTCAGACTCTCCTTCACCGCCAGTTCGTCAACGACCTCACGTTGGTATTGACTCTACGTTGCTATCGCCCTCAACCTCAGCTCTCTGTGGATCATCTTCATATTCAGGAAAAATACGAGGACCCTCACCTGCCTACTCACCACCTTGGACACAGCGGCACTCAGGTTTGCCAGCCTCTCCCCTACTCCCCTGGACTATCGCTGCCTCTCCCTCAAAGCGAGCTTCACGCCGGTCACCAGTAAGCACTATCAGTCAGTTTCACCTCTGCTTGGATACCCCGCACCTGCCGCCTTCTTAACCCTGTTCTCTTTTCTTCCCAGACGCAACCGCTCCGTTCCCGTCGCAACCTGCTAGACCCCCGTTCACCCCCGCTGTCACACGGTTACATCATTAGCGACACCCTGCCACATATTCACTTGTTGACTAAATAATAAACGCTGCAAAACGTTGAGCCGTCTCTGTTGTGGTTATCTGCAATCAACTCCGATCGAGCTATCGGCCCGTGGCCATTGTGACAGGTTTCATTTCACAGTCATAGTTGTCTTTTTGTGATCACACCAGCTTCCATCCCACAACCACAAAAACCCATCAGCTGGTCGTCAATACAAAAACAGAATTTTGAAAATAAACTTTGGCTTCACTGATATTATTTATGTATTTCGATTATGAACCGAGCCACTCTTATGAGGCTTTATTGGCGTCTGCTGTGGGAGGAGTTTGAAACTCACGTCTCTGAGGTTGAAGGTGATTTCCAGGTTGTTCCAGAAGTGATCTCCAAACTCAGGATACATGTCCAGCACCTCCTGAACATCTTCTCTCAGAATCTTATGAAGGTCGCAGTATGTTAGAGCCCTCACATCAGCGTTGGATTTACCGGGTCGGTGATACAGGTTGATGGGCTCGCCGAAGATGTCGTTCTTCCCTGGGAAGGGAGGAAAGAACAGAAAAGCACGTATTTGATTGTTGATCTTATACAAGCAGTCAACAAAGCAATATTGTGATGCATCAGGTGGAGCTGTAAGAACCTTTTATTGGACTTAAATGTCAGCTGTGTGAATCATATTTTAAATCTCAGTGAATATAGCAAATAAAGTTTGTTTCCAAAGCAGAAACATCTGTTCTAATTTGGTTTCAATGTATCTGTTTACAAATGAGTGCATGAAGTTAACTGATTGTTTTTATAGGGTAAGAAAGAAAGATGTGTGATGCCTGCACACTCCACACCTACATGCATGTTACTTAAAAAGATCGATCAGTGTCTTGTTGCAGGGAGCTACAGCTTGTGTCATGTATGTGGAGCAGTGCTGCTGTTACCAGTAGATGGCAGAACCAGCTCATGCTTATGTGGCTGTGTTAGGCAAGCTTCAGGAAACAGAAACTCCTGTGCACTGTGTTGTCTAGCACAGTAAATACTGCAGTTTTTATAGATTTAAAATTTAAAACTCTTGTTTTATCAAGTCACCTGTGACCTCACAGTTACCAAGGAGACACATTATTATATACATTCTCCAGCCGTTTTGTTAAGTACACTTGTTCGCCTGCTCATTAACGTAAACATCTAATCTGACAGTCACATGGTAGCAGCGATCAAGACGACTTGCTGAGGTTTTAACCGAGCATCAGCACGTGACAAACAATGTTCCCTCTAATGTTTCACGTGTCTGAGCGAACACACAAACTCCCTGAGCGGTCCTTGGACCACTGTGAGCGACGTGTGCACTGTGGTCACGCCAGCATCGAATCATCCAAGTTACATGTTTATTAAAGTAATCAAATTACAACATTTATGTTAGACTACTTTTAATTAACTGCTTTAGCCCACTTACAATGAAAATGTAAAAAAATCTTGTTCCTGACCTGTGTAGCATGTTATCACTATTGGAAGGAAAAATAACTTGAACTCCAATTTTGAAAGTACAACTTTCTTTTTTTATAAAGCTCTGACTGTATTATGAGTCTGTGGTCTGGGAGAGAGTCTGTAACTCTGTCTGCAAATACAGTAAATAATGACCAATGTTGGGCAATTAATTATATAGTTACTTCTTCAAAAAAGTAACTGAGTTGTGCAAACAACAAAGTGTTTTGCAGCTGTTTACCTAAAAATGCAGCCAAGGCATTTTTTAACAAACATTTCAAACTATTTACAGAACAATCAGCTGTTCTGCATCAAATCTGATGTCACACAAATTATTTGTGCCACTCCAAAAAATCATTTCTGTCCACTATGAGATGAAGGAGAACAACAGCCTGATACCTGCAGGCCTGACAGCAGCAGATGTATCACTGCTGTAACACCTGTAACATTCAGCAGTCGCCTCATTGTTCGGACACACACAACAAAACTACACTCACTTCACAAGATTTGCGCTAAAAGTCTCAAATCTCTCACATCTCAAACACGCCGTCACTCCTAAAACTTCCCCCTGTTTCTTAACAACTAGATGCCACGTTGCCATATCATTTTTTGATTGGTCGACATGGTACTTTTTTGGACGAATAGGAAAGGTGGAGGGTGGGGTTTGTTTTTGCTCACAGGCTTTCGAGCGTTTTCCTTATAAAACGTTTCGTTACGTTACGTTTCTTCCCGCAGTAAATATAAACAACGACAGTATTCAGGAACAAAACCAAACATTGCAGATATTTTATCATAACTCTGGTTTTACGTGGCCGATCAACACAATTTAAAAACTGGTATAAAGTCCACACTTTTCCCGTCAGTTGTTCCGTCTGTCCTGCTCACATCTCCAATGGTTGTACACGTTGTCATTAACGTGGCTTCACTCCACATCAGCCGCTTTGCTAAAACACCGGTGTCGGCACATAAGGACGCTGTCAGAGCCTGTCAGCCACGTTGATTAGCTGCGTATATACGAATGTGAATCACATCATTGGCTGGACTATAGGATAAGGTGGCATCGTTCTGATCCCATACGGGAGCAGCCAGTCACTGACTAACACTGCAAAACAGGATTGTTAAATATTAATTTTAATTTCAATTCAGGTTAGATTTCTTTTGTGTGCAACACAGATTTTCTGTGCGCAGAGACCGTGCCAGCTTAGAGGGAACATTGGTGACAACATGATTGTTGGTGGGCCGGTATTTCTCCCCACACTATTCCAGGGTTTACAGAGAATGGGCCAACAAAGAGAACATTTCCAGCGATTGGATGTCGTCTGGATGAGTCAGAGGAGCATCTCTGAAAGCACAACATGAAGCAGAAGAGGGCAGAAGGGCTACAGCAGCAGAAGACCACACAGGTGTCGCTCCGGTCGACTAAGAAGAGCAAACTGAAGACACACTTTACTCTTTACATGCTCCCCAAAATTGGACATTTGAAGGTTGGAAAAATGAAGCCTGGTCTGATGAGTCTTGATTTCTGCTGCAACGCCCTTTGGCATGAACAACATGAAAACATGGATCCGTAGTATCCGGATCTGGGTAGTTCCTGGTGATAATAAACATTGTGCTATCGCTGTTGTCACGCTGCCTCTCTCTACAAGTGTCAGTGAAGCATGAATATCCTCATTCATTTACCCAAGATGGCGACCACCACGTCTCCCCTCAGTATCTCTATGGATCCTCTGGATATGAAGTAGAGGGCGGTCAGGACGTCGCCAGCGTGGACCAGCGTATCACCCGGGGGCGCGTGGGTAGTCTTGAACTTCATGGCCAGCGCTCTGAGGCAGCCCTTCGTGGAGCCTTTAAAAGCCTTGCAGTTCTGCAGCAACGTCCGGTTAAGGTGGAGGCAGATATCAGCCTGGAGACACTCAGGGAAACCTTTCAGCACCTGGGGAGGAGAAGCAGGGAGACACGAGGAAAATAAAGAGGTGAATGAACGTAGACGATAAAAAGATGCAAAATAAAGAGCGAAAGGAAGGTAAAGTAGAAGGAGGACGAAAGGAGAAGGCAAGAGAAGAAGAGAGGTGGGGTGGATAGACGCTATTAGCAGCGACTGAATGATATGTCAAGTTCAGAACATAAAGCAAATGTCACGTAAATGTCACAGATTATGGAATAAAAAGAGGAGCCTTTACTGTCTTTATCACCTTCATCCCTGGTGGGAAACACTCACGGGACATTAGCCTTTTACTGTTATTACACCTCTCCACAAATGAACATGACAAACTAAACTATCTGTACATTTATCATGAGTAAGTAAGTTCTAAGCCTCAGAGACATCCCAGCATGAATTTAACCTCCACGTATCAGACGAGCGTGAGCAGCACTGATTGAGAAAGTGCCTCGGCATTGATTTTCTTTCCTCATGTTTTTGAACTACAGTGCAAATGTTCAAACGATATGTCAGCAAGACTATCAGAACAGAGTCAGCAGGCCCACAGAGTGTAATTAATATGAAGAATTGGAGAAACTTTAATGAGCTCACTGCGAGCGTGGAAGGCTGTTTCTGAGCAGCAGACTCTGGGCTTCTCTCGGAGCTCCCTGGCTGACTTCACAGAGCTGAACTGCACCTAGAACACCCACACTGCTTTTCTCCCTCACCGTTTCGCTCACTTTCATCCATTTCAAGCTCTTCATTTCAGCCTCCGCTGCCCACCCTCTTTATCTCCCGCTGCCCATTTCTCCCCATCCTCATCTGACTCTCTCTTTATTGCCCAATAAAGGTATGCTAAGCAGCCCTGTTTGTAACCTCTTTCTATCTTTTATCACACTTCAGGGAGCTTTACCAGACGCAAAGCCTCTGAACTGTTTCAAGGCTCTGTTTGTTGTTGTGATATAGTTTGTGGCCTCTTTTGCTGAAAAAGTGAAATTTTGGCTATTCAAAGTTACAGTACAAAGGCCTCTGTCC
The DNA here is from genome assembly GCF_056152115.1 of Neolamprologus brichardi. Taxonomy (NCBI): domain Eukaryota; kingdom Metazoa; phylum Chordata; class Actinopteri; order Cichliformes; family Cichlidae; genus Neolamprologus; species Neolamprologus brichardi. The sequence continues at coordinate 3,801,636 of NC_142112.1, forward strand.
TCAAAGACCCCAAATACCTTATCTATGCACACAGAATATAAACACAAAGGCAGATTAAATCATGTGCATCAGCAGTGGAGGTAGGTCTCCTCTTGCTCTCTGAGGCTGCCTTCAATAAGCATGAACCTCCTGAGAATAGCAGGGCAGAGAGTAGCAGCCTCGAGCCTGAACTCAGTGTTTCAGTGAGCGGAGAGAAAACCAACCTGAAACTGTTACAGCATCAGGAACACAAACGATACCTTCAGTTCTCTTGCACCTATAAAGCATGCAGATGTTTAATATTCAACAAGTGGGTGGTGCTGCGTGTATGTGGCTCCTACTGAGTAACTGAAAAATGATTTGGATACATTTGTGATCATTTTTATGATTAATAACAATAATTAGCAGCTGTGATCTGTTTATACCCAGGTAGCTGTTACAAAGACTGACGTTTCCATCAGGCTCAGCTGTAGCTTTTATTTAGTGCTAATTAACAAATGTTAGCCTGCAGACTTGCTAAATTAGGATATGTTAGCGTTTAGCACAAAGCACTGCTGCACTGGTGTTTATGACTGCAGAGCAATGGTGTGATCTTCGAGAACACTCACTTCTCTATTCTGTCTGCCTTACCCTTTGGCAACTACAGCCAGTTGCCAACCTGGATATCCAAACGTGTGCAGTCCAACTCGATTGCAATCACTCAGATTGATGAAGGTTTGCAAATAATTGCTGTAGAATTTGTAAATGCAGAGAGATTGGCAACATGTTGCAATCAATCCTCACCGATCTGTCACATGTCTGTTTGCAGCAGGACACTTGATTCAACTGGCTGCCAACTGGCTCATAGTCCTATATAAAAGCAAGGTTGCTAAGCACCTGTGTTATTTTGTGTCTAACAGCTACTACATCACTGTTTGTGGATCATTTTTACCTTTTACCCTACAGCAATACATACGGAGAAAAACCCAACAATCATATGACCCCCTATGAGCAAACACTTTGGCGACAGTGTGAAGGAAAAACTCCCTTTTAACAGGAAGAAACCTCCAGCAGAACCAGGCTCAGGGAGGGGCGGGGCCATCTGCTGTGATTGGTTGGGGTGAGAGAAGGAAGACAGGATAAAGACATGCTGTAGAAGAGAGACAGAGATTCATATTTGTTTGACCACGTAACCATGACAGACAGAAAAAAGTATAAACTAAGAGGCCATTTAACACTATTTGGCTGCAACTTGGAAGTTGAGACATGGCCGAGCTGGAGGAGTGACAGACAGTTTATTCAAAAATGAGTGGGCTACCTCTCATGACACAAGAGCAGAGCCACACTTCATTTGTGGCTGTGGCATCTGAGAGTCTAGTCAATGAGTTCTGATTGAACGAGAATAAATATTTCAAAAGTTTCGCTAAAGGAAGTCGAAGCTCCACGAGCAAACACAAACAACTGTGGCTGGCAAGTCTCTTTCAGTTTTGGTGAGCATGCAGTAGGTGAGCATTAACAGAGTACCACCAAATACAGAGAGTGACTGAAGAAGGAAAGATCTGAAGTTTCACAATAACTAAATTACTGTTCTTTCCTCCTTCGTACAGTTGAAAGGACTCGCTTTATTACAGAATCTGATCTAAATGTTAAAGAGGCCCTCCCACCCTGTGGATGGTAAAGAGCTCCTCCCACCCTGTGGATGGTAAAGAGCTCCTCCCACCCTGTGGATGGTAAAGAGCTCCTCCCACCCTGTGGATGGTAAAGAGCTCCTCCCACCCTGTGATTGGTAAAGAGCTCCTCCCACCCTGTGGATGTTTAAGAGCCCCGCCCACCCTGTAGATGTTAAAGAGCTCCTCCCACCCTGTGGATGTTAAAGAGCCCCTCCCACCCTGTGGATGTTTAAGAGCCCCGCCCACCCTGTGGATGTTAAAGAGCCCCTCCCACACTGTGGATGTTAAAGAGCTCCTCCCACCCTGTGGATGGTAAAGAGCTCCTCCCACCCTGTGGATGGTAAAGAGCTCCTCCCACCCTGTGGATGGTAAAGAGCTCCTCCCACCCTGTGGATGTTTAAGAGCCCCGCCCACCCTGTAGATGTTAAAGAGCTCCTCCCACCCTGTGGATGTTAAAGAGCTCCTCCCACCCTGTGGATGTTTAAGAGCCCCGCCCACCCTGTGGATGTTAAAGAGCCCCTCCCACACTGTGGATGTTAAAGAGCCCCTCCCACCCTGTGGATGTTTAAGAGCCCCGCCCACCCTGTGGATGTTAAAGAGCCCCTCCCACACTGTGGATGTTAAAGAGCCCCTCCCACACTTTGGATGTTAAATAGCCCCTCCCACACTGTGGATGTTTAAGAGCCCCTCCCACACTTTGGATGTTAAATAGCCCTCCCACACTGTGGATGTTAAATAGCCCCTCCCACACTTTGGATGTTAAAGAGCCCCTCCTACACTGTGAATGTTAAATACCCCTCCCACACTGTGGATGTTAAAGAGCCCCTCCCACACTGTGGATGTTTAAGAGCCCCTCCCACACTTTGGATGTTAAATAGCCCCTCCCACATTTTGGATGTTAAATACCCCTCCCGCACTGTGGATGTTAAAGAGCCCCTCCCACACTGTGGATGTTTAAGAGCCCCTCCCACACTTTGGATGTTAAAGAGCTCCTCCCACCCTGTGGATGGTAAAGAGCTCCTCCCACCCTGTGGATGTTTAAGAGCCCCGCCCACCCTGTAGATGTTAAAGAGCTCCTCCCACCCTGTGGATGTTAAAGAGCCCCTCCCACCCTGTGGATGTTTAAGAGCCCCGCCCACCCTGTGGATGTTAAAGAGCCCCTCCCACACTTTGGATGTTAAAGAGCTCCTCCCACCCTGTGGATGTTAAAGAGCCCCTCCCACCCTGTGGATGTTTAAGAGCCCCGCCCACCCTGTGGATGTTAAAGAGCCCCTCCCACACTTTGGATGTTAAAGAGCCCCTCCCACACTGTGGATGTTAAAGAGCCCCTCCCACACTTTGGATGTTAAAGAGCCCCGCCCACCCTGTGGATGTTTAAGAGTCCCTCCCACACTTTGGATGTTAAATAGCCCCTCCCACACTGTGGATGTTTAACAGCCCCTCACACACTTTGGATGTTAAATAGCCCCCCCACACTTTGGATGTTAAATACCCCTCCCACACTGTGGATGTTAAAGAGCCCCTCCCACATTTTGGATGTTAAATAGCCCCTCCCACACTTTGGATGTTAAATACCCCTCCCACACTGTGGATGTTAAAGAGCCCCTCCCACACTTTGGATGTTAAATAGCCCCTCCCACACTGTGGATGTTAAAGAGCCCCTCCCACATTTTGGATGTTAAATAGCCCCTCCCACACTTTGGATGTTAAATACCCCTCCCACACTGTGGATGTTAAAGAGCCCCTCCCACACTGTGGATGTTTAACAGCCCCTCACACACTTTGGATGTTAAATAGCCCCCCCACACTTTGGATGTTAAATACCCCTCCCACACTGTGGATGTTAAAGAGCCCCTCCCACATTTTGGATGTTAAATAGCCCCTCCCACACTTTGGATGTTAAATACCCCTCCCACACTGTGGATGTTAAAGAGCCCCTCCCACACTGTGGATGTTTAAGAGCCCCTCCCACACTTTGGATGTTAAAGAGCCCCTCCCACACTGTGGATGTTTAAGAGCCCCTCCCACACTTTGGATGTTAAAGAGCCCCTCCTACACTGTGGCTGTTAAAGAGCCCCTCCCACACTGTGGATGTTTAAGAGCCCCTCCCACACTTTGGATGTTAAATACCCCTCCCACACTGTGGATGTTAAAGAGCCCCTCCCACACTTTGGATGTTAAATAGCCCCTCCCACACTTTGGATGTTAAATACCCCTCCCACACTGTGGATGTTAAAGAGCCCCTCCTACACTGTGGCTGTTAAAGAGCCCCTCCCACACTGTGGATGTTTAAGAGCCCCTCCCACACTGTGGATGTTAAAGAGCCCCTCCCACACTGTGGATGTTTAAGAGCCCCACCCACCCTGTGAACGTTAAAGAGCCCCTCCCACCTTGTGGATGGAGGGATGGATTTTAAACAGCAGCCAGCTTCATAGGCCTCATCTCTTTTTTTTGGAACTTTCTTAATGAGTATTGTAAAAAAACCGTGTCCCATCTGTTATTACAGTTTTTCTCCATTGGTTTGGCTCATTTCTTTAAACAGAAATTACATTCTCAAAACTTTAAGATCATTTGGCAAAACACTCTTACAGTTTAGCACAACACTATAGCTCACCTGCAAAAGCTCATATCTCTTCCAAAACTGTTCACTCAGGCTTCAATCTAAATCCCTTTCTCATTTAAACAGTCAGTGTCTCCAAAATGGCAAAGATCCTTCTCAATAGCTTTGGCTCATTTCTCGACACAGATCGGACATTCTCATCATTCTTGGTGCTTTTGTCAAAATAAACCTGGATGGTTGATCACAACAACATGGTCCACCTGCAAAAGCTCATACCTCCCCTAAAACAGTTCACTCATGTGTCAAAACTACATTTCTTTCTGATCTGAATAGTCAGTGCCCCCAAAATGCATCGTCCCTTTGGCATTGTGTGAGTACTGCCATACAAAATGTTTAGATGTTTTGTCACTATGGCAGAGGACCAACAATATACAACAGAAAAGAGTAGCCTCCAAGGTTTGACATCACAGATTGCACTCACACTACCAAGGAAATGATAACCATTTTTTATTCACACGCAAAAGAAAGTTTCATACATATGTAAAAAGAAAATGTACATTACAGTAGTAAATTGTATGAACACAAAATCAAAAAACAAGGACTTATTCAGTGGTCGCTGTACTCATTCTCCCGCTGCACAGTGACTGGAATACTTCTCTAAACTGTATAAATTATGTAATTCCATAGTTTACAGTAATTTGTTCAATATATTTCTTGTCATATTTAGTATCAAAACATTCCACTAGTCCTCTCCACCTGCTAGTATAGACCTACTACTGTAGGCAGATGCACACAAAATCTCTACAGTAAGTTATACATTTTTTGCCTCACGCACAGTGCCCTGTCCTATACAACATATAATTCCATCATAGATTACATAGAGTACATACCTGTTTTCCCTGCGAAAGGTTTGGATGATGGAGGAGACTGTAGAGCGAGGCACATTAGGCTGCACTCGACGACCTGCCTCTGCCATTGTGAGGCCATGGTTTATGACATGGTCTATAATTGTGGCCCGAATTTCATTCAGGACAGCACAGTGTCTTCGCGCTCCTCTTCCCCCTATTCCTCCACCACGCATTCTCAGTCCTCCTCCTCCTCCTCTTCTTCTTCTTCTTCTTCTTCTTCTTCTTCTTCCTTGAGGAAGAACTTCCCCTTGTCCGTTTGCTTGGCCTTGTCTATCCATGTTCAGAGATCGGACTGGCTCTGGTCAAGCTCTATATATCTGTGTTTGGCAGCACACAATCATGGAGCACACCTGTGTGTGACACCTAGTTTCACCTGACTGTCAATGACTGTCATCAATTTATCAAATATTCAAAGAAATTCATATATGGTATTCATGGTATTATGTTCTTGACCAATTTTGACAATTGAACAGACGGTTGTGCATGCGAGTACTTATACAATGAAATCATGCTGACATGTTTTGGAGAGAATGATCATTAGACTGAGAATCAACTAATCAGTTTAGATCTACAAGATCTATTCATTTGGAAAATGTGCTACATGTGGGCTAACTGTATAATTGTAGGCTACTTGTACTTAATCATTTGCAAAGATGCACTGAGACAATTGAGACATGTACTAAGGCATTTGCCATTTGATAAAATGAATGAGAAATGCCATTCTGTTGTGAACATTTGCCAAGAGGTTTGGAGGTTTGTCCATGTTATTTTGAGAATGTAATTTCTGTTTCAAGAAATGAGCCAAACCAATGGAGAAAAACTGTAACGGACATATTGTTGCTGTGTCAGCTGTGCCTACAGTAGGAACACAGGATACTAAAGCAGGATTTCATAGGGCAGGTCTGCCTTCATGAATATCTTTGTATTTATTCTTTATCATTTATTTATATCCTCTTGCCACAGAGGGCGAGGGGGTAATAACATGGATACGATTCTCTCTGTCACATAAAAAATGTACTTTGATGCAAATAATTCTCATAATGTAAGAAGCAAACTAAAAGAAGCCAAACTGAAAGGTGCTCAGTGATTTAGTCATTTGCTATTCTCTGATTTCTTAGATTTTCCTTCCTGTGTGTTTGTCACAGTTGAATGAACAGAGCAAGTTTACATATGAGACAAAGACAACACAAATAAATGCAACATGTCGTTTCTAAAAGAGGATTTCATTTATCCAAACCTACCTGGCCCCGTGTGAAAAACGACTGCGCCCTAAACAGAAACGACTTCATCAAAACAGAGCTGCTTCTCCCTGATTAACGTTAACAGACTCGTTTCTTTCTCCTTCCTCCCACTTTGATCTCAGTGCTCCTGCAGCTTTCAGCTTCACATCAGAGCCGCGTTGTTATTCTCGCCCATCTTCGTGAATGAAAGAGGTCACAGCTGATTAAATGTGGAGGCAGACTGACAAAGTCTGCTCCACACAATCATAATAATGACTACGGTAAACAAGCTCAAATCCGGCCTTCAAGAGAGCAACACGACGTGGGGAGAAGAAAGGGGCCGAGCAGGGTGATGAGCAAACCTGATTCCTCTCTACTTCACTGACTTACTCATTACGCTGAAATGAAACAGCACTGATGGAGCGTTATGTTTGCACTGGGACTTTGCACCCAAACAGAGCTCCTCTGTGCTCGTCCACGACTACACAGCCAGTGATGGGCTGCTGGTTGGGCTCTGACTGGTAGGTTTTACAATTAATTTAGATGCTGGATGAAGTTATGAGCAGATATACTTATGAGTAGGGATGGGTACGGTGTCTGGTGCCATGATGGCACCGGTTCTGTCATAAACGGTAGTAACCAGACCGAAAAGCTGCACACATTTTGGTGCTTTTTTTTCCTGAGCTGTGATACACTTTAGATTCTAGCCAATCATTTTACGTTTCCGAGGATAGTAGGCGGGTCCAGGTACGTACGCTCTTTTAGAGCAGAGCTACAGATTAAAAATGCCCAAGGCGAAGCGGTCAAAGTCTGGCTGTACTTCACAGCAAAAGATGCAAACTCAGCAGCTGCAACAAGTGCTTTAAGCTGATACTGTGATACTGTCAAAGGAGGTAACTCCTCAAATCCGATGAAACACCTGGCGACGCATAGCGTTTTTTTTAAAAGCCGAGAAATGCGCCGTATTTGATAGCTTGCTGCGAGACCTCACACCGAGCGCATCTACTGCGGGTGTGGTGCCTGTTATCGGACCCGGAGTTAGCAACATCCCCCAAAAACCCGAAGAGGAGAGTCCTGGCCCCTAGCCCTGCCAGTGTAGCAGAAATGATGAGGATGATGATGCAGCAGCAGCCGTTCTTCTCTGCGTGAGTAGCTTAATGTTGTTCGTGTGTAATTTACGTTGAGTAGGCTAACCACGTTATTACATTAATGCATGTAAGGTGAACTAGCAAACATCATCATAGTTACATGCGGCTGTCTTCTTGTTTGATGGCAGATACTCCCTTCACCCTGGCCAAAAAGGCTAAAATGACCAAAGAAAAAGTGGAAAACAGTTAAACATGAGAGGTTTTTGGACAAAGTTTGTGTTTTTTCCATTGTTTAAGCTGCTTCCAGCCAAGAGTGATACCATATATGCCCCATAGCTGCAGAAAAGGCTAACATTGTTATCTTTTTACAAAAAAACAGCTGAACATGAGAGGTTTTTGGACAAAGTTTGTGTTCTCCATTCTTTAAGCACCGGTTTGAGCACCGTTTAAGCACCGGCACCGTTTCAAAAGTACCGGTTTGGCACCGGTATCGGATAAAACCTAAACCATACCCATCACTACTCATGAGCTTACAATCTGTAGACAGTGCAAAGGCGACTTTTAAACGTCTATAGTTTTTTGGTTAAACCACACACAGCATGCAGAAAGTAACATCACAGGTGACGTGCATCAGCAGATGTCCCTGTACGGCTGCACCACTGTTCCCCTGGTGACACTGCTACAGACAGAGCAACATGTGAACCAATACAGGTTCAGGCTGAGGTGGGCTATGCACAGCACACGTTTGAAGTGTTCACGGACACATGTGACTCACTGTGCCCGTGGGTGTCAACGCTCCAGCTTGTTTCAAAGTGCATTCTCCTCTCTGGTGGTAAAACACATTAAAATGAACATCTCTCCTCTCACGCTTTAATGTGTGTAAAATACATGTGGCAGCACAACGTGATGAACACGTGCGTGTGCAGATTAGGCTTCATGCATGTGTCATCCAGGGAAGGACGGATGTTGTTTTGCTGTGTTTTAATGTGAAGTGTGCTTATTTATTTTTTATACTGCATGTTTTGGTTGCATCTGTCAATCTGTCCTGGAGAGACTCCGCCCTTTTCCCCGTTTTACTAATTGGACACACCTGAGAGGAAAGGGAGTGGTAATTTACAGAGAGTGGTCAGTGACACATAAGACTGGTGGAGCTTGGCGTTGAGGAGAGGCAAAGATACGGCGCCAGCCACGCGGAGCGAGCGGTTCGACTGCTGCAGCAACAGGAGGCCAGATTACGCGTCTGCGGGAAAGTAGAGGCGGCGGACGGGCCGGTGCCGATTGTCAGTTACAAAGAAACGGCGGGCAGAGTTGAGAGTCTTTTGACTCGTCCCCTTTAATGAATGAAAGCTGCCTAAAAGAGTAGTGACTGCCGCTGCTTCCCTTTCTTTAGCGCACCGGGGTGCAGAACGCGGAGAGGAAGGCGAGGACGCCGCCGGGTTTCCCTCCTCCACCGCTTCACTGGATTTTTAATTCTTAGTGACTCTTATACCGTGGCGGACGCCACTGGACTTTTAATGTTGTGTTTTATTGATTTTTATTGTGTTGTCCCCTGGCCAGGGTTGTTTTAATTCATTTTATATTTTTAACTATTTAAATATAATAAATTATATTTTAACTTTACAGTTTTTAATTCGTGTGCTTTCCCTTGGCGGCTCCGCTGCTCTGTCCGTTTGGAGGAAGGTTTCCCTCCTTTAAAAACACTGTGGAAATAAAATCACCTTCGCTCTGTTACACATGTGAACAAATTGACAGGAATCCATGTTGCAAAGCTTGCTCGCAGCCCTTCTTGTGTCCCGTGTGTGTACGCAGCATTCTTATTTTCTCTGACCGTATCAAACATTAGCATACAACGCAGGCTCAAACGCTGTGTGTAGTCACACATGGGAGAGTGTACCCTCCCAGGGTTTGTGTGCGAGGCCCAGTACTCACAGCGTTCATGTCAATGCCATTGGTGTAGGACCAGGCATGCTGGAAGTACTCCTCCAACCGCTGCCTGAGTGGGTTGGGGATCTGGTGGAAGCGGATGAACTCCCTGACTCTCAGCATCTGGGTGTGGTAGCGGGCCGTCCCGGAGTACAGCCGCTGGATGATGGCTGAGACGTTCCCAAAGATGCTGGCGTACATGAGGGCTGGAGATGGGAGCAGTGAGAGAAAACATACACATTAACAGACAGTATGGAGCGAAAGCAGCGTTCATACAGTGATGAGACCGTTTGGATGTGCGGGGTTTCCTTTACTCAAGCACTGAGAACTTGAAGTCCTGGAGGTTGTGAGGTGGGGCCTCCACGGATCACTCTTCTTGTTGTTCTAAAAAAGTTTTGCTTTGTGACAGGATGCATTATCCTGCTGAAAGAGGCCACAGCCATCAGGGAATGCTGTTCCCATGAAAGGGTGCAACAATGGTTAGGTAGGTGCCAAAGTAACATTCACATGGATGACAGGACCAAACATCCCCCCCAAACCCAAGGTTTCCCAGCAGGACTTTGCCAAAGCCTCTGCCAGCTCGCCTTCTTCCCATAGTGCATCCTGGTACCAGGTGCAGCCCCCACACACCTGGTTGCCCACATGATGCCAGCTTGTTTAACTGGTCCAGTTCTGATGCTGTTGGCAGGAGCGCCCCACAAATCATAGTCTTACTCCACCTACCATTATGCATAATGTCATTTGCTGAGCCAGATGACTGCAGCACATTCAGATCATTTTAACAAAAACCAATCAAAACATGCCCCGCCCCCTCCTTTGACCCCTGACCATGATCTTGCAGCAGGAAGTTGACTCATCTCAAAGGGCTTTGGCTGCAGAGGACAGAGAGTTTGTATCGTATCCTTCATGAGAGTCTTTGCTTTGTTCTGTTTGTCATGTTGGATCCCGCTAACCTCCCCACCTCTGTCAGCTCCCATCACCGTCTACATCAACCACTGAAAAACGCTGTGTGTAAAGAAGTGTGTATTCAAATGTCTGCATGTGTGTGCGTCAGAGTGAACGTGGTCATTGTGATTTCATCGCACACATCCTACAGAAGACTGTCCTTAAATAATGGACATTTTAAAAGCCTCGGGTCATTGTCAGGCCAAGGAAGTGCCAAACTGTGTGGAGGAGGAACACAGCCCGCAATAATAAAAAAGAAACAAAGTGACCTCTAACAGCTACGAGTGTTTCTTTACTTTGGTTATACAAACCTGAACAGGATTTGCAGCTGTTGCATGGAAACACACAATCAGTAGGGTTGTATATACAAGTGTTTGCATATTTAGTTACATTCAAATGTTATTAAGAGTAAATTATACTTGTTATTCTGTGGTTTGGTTTCATTAAAGTCACGCTCACTGCTTTCAAAGAAAAGTAACAGAACCAGGAAGCACTGCAGACTTTCTCTATAGTGACGCAGGGCGAGGGCTTCTCCATCTCTGATGTCGGTGAAATACACTTTGTAAAACAGACTGCCCTTATGAATGCTATTTCTGCTGTTGTAGGTTTGTTACTGATTAATAACAATGAACTACATTTTATTATTGGCGTTCACATTTGATGCAAACTTTCCTTCATTCTGGTCTAAAGGCTTTAAACAGCTGCATGTACGTGACTTACATCCGATGAGCATGACGCAGATGGAGAAGATCTTCTCAGAGTTGGTGTTGGGGGACACGTTTCCGAATCCCACGCTGGTCAGACTGCTGAAGGTGAAGTACAGCGCTGTCACATACTTGTCTTTGATGGAAGGTCCTGAACCTGGTGTGGAGAGGTTACAAATCATCTGGAGGTCAACAGTGTCCAGGAAGCTGACACTGGAACCTAAATGAATACTCAGTGATATTCATTTAGCAGAACGCAACCGGAGGATTGACTTATTATTGGTCATTTCTTACTATTACTAAACTAATGCTAATGTGGCCAACACTACTAAACTAATGCTAATGTGGCTAACACTACTAAACTAATGCTTATGTGGCTAACACTACTAAACTAATGCTAATGTGGCTAACACTACTAATGCAACCGGAGGATTGACTTATTATTGGTCATTTGTTACTATTACTAAACTAATGCTAATGTGGCTAACACTACTAAACTAATGCTAATGTGGCTAACACTACTAAACTAATGCTAATGTGGCTAACACTACTAATGTAACCGGAGGATTGACTTATTATTGGTCATTTGTTACTATTACTAAACTAATGCTAATGTGGCTAACACTACTAAACTAATGCTAATGTGGCTAACACTACTAATGCAACCGGAGGATTGACTTATTATTGGTCATTTGTTACTATTACTAAACTAATGCTAATGTGGCTAATACTACTAAACTAATGCTAATGTGGCTAACACTACTAAACTAATGCTAATGTGGCTAACACTACTAATGCAACCGGAGGATTGACTTATTATTGGTCATTTGTTACTATTACTAAACTAATGCTAATGTGGCTAATACTACTAAACTAATGCTAATGTGGCTAACACTACTAATGCAACCGGAGGATTGACTTATTATTGGTCATTTGTTACTATTACTAAACTAATGCTAATGTGGCTAACACTACTAAACTAATGCTAATGTGGCTAACACTACTAAACTAATGTGGCTAACACTACTAAACTAATGCTAATGTGGCTAACACTACTAATGTAACCGGAGGATTGACTTATTATTGGTCATTTGTTACTATTACTAAACTAATGCTAATGTGGCTAACACTACTAAACTAATGCTAATGTGGCTAACACTACTAATGCAACCGGAGGATTGACTTATTATTGGTCATTTGTTACTATTACTAAACTAATGCTAATGTGGCTAACACTACTAAACTAATGCTAATGTGACTAACACTACTAATGTAACCGGAGGATTGACTTATTATTGGTCATTTGTTACTATTACTAAACTAATGCTAATGTGGCTAACACTACTAAACTAATGCTAATGTGGCTAACACTACTAATGTAACCGGAGGATTGACTTATTATTGGTCATTTGTTACTATTACTAAACTAATGCTAATGTGGCTAACACTACTAAACTAATGCTAATGTGGCTAACACTACTAAACTGATGCTAATGTGGCTAACACTACTAATGTAACCGGAGGATTGACTTATTATTGGTCATTTGTTACTATTACTAAACTAATGCTAATGTGGCTAACACTACTAAACTAATGCTAATGTGGCTAACACTACTAAACTGATGCTAATGTGGCTAACACTACTAATGTAACCGGAGGATTGACTTATTATTGGTCATTTGCACAGAACTGAGCTCCCATTACAGGTAAGATCATCAGGATACTTCATTAATCCTGAGGAAATGATGTGGGTTTCAGTTGCTCCAAGACAGTAACAGTAACAGACTGTGGTGGGCGTGGTCTGCAGTGCCGCTGCAGAGGAGGTGGACGCACCTGAGCGGCATCTGCAATCATGCAGTCTGTGCTCGCACCACTGTCGCTGCGTGTGGCTGCGAGCTGCAAAGCTGCAGCGGGGTACTGTGCAGTCATTGGGTCTGCTGCGGTATGTTTACACACTAAACTATTGAAATAATGCGATATGTTTACAAATTTAAGAAACAGCACTAATTTTACACTAAGATTACTCATGTGCCACCAGTTTGTTTATCATATTACGTGATCATTAGTACCTGGTATGGAACCATTGAAGTGTTTCCCTAACTGGTCGCCCAGAGTGTGGAGCCAGCCGATCGAACCGTTCCGCTCCACGCTGCCGATTGCATACCTGGTAAAAAATAAACAGCGTTACAAAAAAGTTACGATATAGCATTATAAAAATTCACTTTACTTTTGTGTCAGTTTCATACAGCAGAGATGAAAAATGAGAGTGCTGTGGTTGGAGTACAACTGATAAATATTCATCTTCTAATGTGAAAAACTTGTGATCTAAATTGCAGTAAATTGCAGTAAATCGCAGTAAATTGCAGTGCACGTTCGCTCAGTGGTTGCTGCTAATCTGACACTTGCTCTGCTGCCAGTGATCATTTTGGAAGACGCTGACATTGTGCTGGTTGATGCAGCTGTTCATTAGGAGCCAGGTGCACCTGATTAAAGGATCATCAGAACGTGCAGCAGCCTTTATAACTGCGGCCGTTTCGGAGCACTCACATGTGTGTTAACACGAGCTGCATCTCAGACTCCACAGGCCTCACAGTTAAGGTGAGCTGTGCACAGTGTGGATCCAAACAGAGTGGGCAATAGATGTGAAGTTGAGCAATTATCACAGAACTGGGGAAAGTAACTCGCAGTTCAGAAACAGACAAAAGCCACGAGGGCTCACTGTGGAAACAGCACAGGCACATGGCACAGAGTCCCGTCAAAGCTTTCTGTCTCACACGACTGTAGTTTAAGTTATTCAAAACAAAAGCTAATTATCCAAAAGTCAGCTCTGCAACTCGCACTGGAGCCAGTTCGCTGCTGAAAGTGAGAAGGTACTTTCTTAGCAAACACTGTCTTGCTTCCTGAGAACGTGTGGACTGAAAGCTCTGCAGTGAAGATCCACAACAGAAATCTGCTCAGGAACGTACCACGTGGGCACAGAACCGCTCCAAATATCATCTTGGAGCAAGTTTCATTTCATTTACTGTGACAGCAAACATCATATTCCACGCCAAACTGAAGAAATGCACCCAAAGTGTGTGCAGTTGGTTCGTCTGGAGGAGGAAGCATGATGGTGCAGCAGCATCTTATACAGCTACGCAGCTCGTCAGCCTTCCTGCCATCACCTTTCAATCAACCAGCATTTTTTTTATGCGAGACGAGCTCTGACAGATCATTGAGGACACAGCTATGACTAAAACAAAAACCCACTGCAGCTACCGAACTGTGGAGCAGATGGGGGAGAAGCAGAAGATCAAAGCAGGGCAATGTGAGGAATCAGCAGCATCCTGCAGACGCAGGTGTGTTAGAGCCAGAGGCTTTTAAAAGCTGTCACCATCAGTAATCTAAACAGCTACTCAGCTGCACTTTCACAATAGAAATATTTTGTTGTAAGACTTCAAGGCCTTTTATATCAGTCGTAGAATACCAGCTCCATACTCACAGCCCATCGCTCCTGCAGATTTTGCATGAATTTTGCGTCAGGGTCATCAACAGGAGGAGAAAAGCATCTCTGCTGTATGGATTCTGCACTCACACACAGTTTGAATCTAATGTGAATCGTCAGTTTATGGCGTCGTACCAGATGCAGGCCAGCCAGTGAGCGATGAGGGCGAAGGTGCACATGAGAAGAAAGAGCACAGCCGCACCGTACTCTGAGTAGCGATCCAGTTTCCGGGCGACACGAACCAACCGTAGCAGACGAGCTGTCTTCAGCAGACCAATCAGAGTGGTGGTCTGATGGGCGTGAGATAGAGGGAAGTGGAGATAAGGCATCGTTAAACATGGCAGAAAGCAAATATCTCCTCACAGCACTCCCACCTGCTGTCACACACACACACACACACACACACACACACACACACACAGGTGATGTAACTGGTCTTTTCCTGATGTGAGTCAGTGTTGAGGAGGAGGTAAAATCCTGACTCCATTCATTTCCGTGGGCCTCTCTTCTCTCTGCTCCAGCTGGCTCCTTCGTGTCCACACAACAAATAAATAACAGGACGATTACTGCGCTGGCTGAGTGCCTGGTGCTGTGTGTGTGTGTGTGTGTGTGTGCTAACAGTAAATAACAGTGTTGAGGAAAGTCTCCACTTTCTTGGCTCAGTGGCTTCTTCTGGGCAGCATCAGTGGAGCGAGCCCATGTGAAGCTTCCCCCATGAACGTTGGGAAGTCCCGCCTTCATTCAGGCTGCTTTAATTGTTATTCATTAGTTCTGTTATTTAAAATGCTGCTCAATATTTATAGTTAGTTTTTGTGTGTTCGACCACCTTAAGCCTGAGTGTTTTATATCCTCGGTGTGTGGGAAGTATCCTCAGGGAAACTTCGGCAGGCTACAGCACAACTCACTTGCTGCTTCCTTTAACTCCCACTTCTTTCTGCAGACACCCACCTCCCACTTCCTTGAGTATCAAACCAACACCACCATCACTTCAATCATCCACTAAACCACAGAACGTAATTACCCACTGAGCCAGACGGAAACACACTGCTCTGCATGTTTCTGTAGAGCTGCAAACCTTTAGTTACTGACAGTGACACATCGTTCACTTTGTGCATGAGAAGCGCTCACCCCAACCAATCACAGCAGATGGCCCCGCCCCTCCCTGAGCCTGGTTCTGCTGGAGGTTTCTTCCTGTTAAAAGGGAGTTTTTCCTTCCCACTGTCGCCAAAGTGCTGCTCATAGGGGGTCATATGATTGTTGGGTTTTTCTCTGTATCTATGAAGCGCCTTGAGGCGACTTCTGTTGTGATTTGGCGCTATATAAATAAAATTGAATTGAATTGAATTGCAGCATTAGTGTAAAGTTTTCTGTTTCTGCCAACGAGCGAGTGACACCTGGATTTTTACCAGAGGCTCTGAGATACAGCGACAGACAGAATCAGGAAGAATCAGCATTAAACGATGATGTCACAGCAAATCAAGCATCTGGAACGTTTAGTGCAAACTAGAGATCAGTCAGTCGTGAGGATAACTTTTCTCAGCTTTGCTCTTACAGTGAAAGTTTGACTTTTTTGATCAGCTGACCCCCGGGCCATGGACTGGTCCGTGAGTCGTTTGGTACCGTCCGCGAGAATTGAGCCTCGGTGTGAAATTGATGGTTTTCAGGGCTTTAGTTTTTTGTCGTTTTTATCGTTAACTCGGTTTCCCTGGGTCTTATGAATAAATCTTCTCTTTTTGGTACCAGTACTGGTTTTATTTTGTTGTATTTATCCGCGACACCTTAAAGGCCGGGCCGTGAAAATATTGCCGGACATAAACGGGTCCTGGAGCAAAACAGGCTGGGGATGCTGCTCTACAGGAGACTTTGGTGTAAAAGCAGGAACACATTTACTGCTGGTGGTACAAAGAAAGAAAGGAATCACTGCTTTACTAATAACAAGAAAACATCCTCATCCGAAATCTGAGGAGGACGTCCATGCTGTAACTTCAAACAGTGAATTTTCTTTCCAGCAAACTTCCAGCATCAATATTGAAGAAACAATAACGTTAAACACAAGAGAGCGTCATGTGTTTGCATTCCTGCTTCATACGTGACCTAAAAACATGTTTTTAATACAGCACAATGCAACCCAAAGAGATGTAGGCCACTCGTGGGCACTTGTAACTGCAGCGTACCAGTGACAGTCTCTGATTCACAGACTCAGACTGCAGCCATACCTGAGTAAAAGTAGAATAGAAGCCCCCTTGTGGTTTCTTTTTGTTCACATTTGGAGATTTAGGTCAAGTAGCTACGGCACCAACGCTGACGGTCGGACTCAGACTGACTGCTTCATGTGTGTTTTGTCTGCGTGATCCGTGACCTATTCCCTCCCCCCACCCTGGAACAGTAATGTGTGTGTTGGATCCTCCAGCTTTACCTCTGCACAAACACAACGCGCTCTTTGGTAACTGAGC
This sequence comes from Neolamprologus brichardi, assembly GCF_056152115.1. Classification (NCBI taxonomy): domain Eukaryota; kingdom Metazoa; phylum Chordata; class Actinopteri; order Cichliformes; family Cichlidae; genus Neolamprologus; species Neolamprologus brichardi. The sequence goes on from NC_142112.1 coordinate 3,818,549, forward strand.
GCCGGTTGTCCTAGCGGGTAGTTATTAGGGCTGGGCTATATCATACCGTTCACGGTAATACCGGTGTAATGTTGGGCAACGATAGGAAAATGAAATATCGCGATAGAATATGGGTAAAACGCGCATGCGCAGTGCCTTTGTTTACATACGCACATGGTGGCGACGCAGAATGAGAAGAGCGAAAGCGGATCGTTGAATGAAACAATGAACCAGAACTGGTTTGTAAAAATGCTGCAGCTTCACTGGTGTGGAACTGGTTTAGCTTTCATCTGTCAGATACACAACAAAGCACTATTTTTGGTAGCGCATGCTAGCGGCCGTCGTTATTACCGTGTTGTTTGGATAATATCAATCCTTTGATTTTTCTGAAAGTCGACAGAGCCCCTTATAATCCCGTGTGCCTTATGTATGAACTCTGGTTGTGTTTACTGACCTCGAGACGATTTTATGTGCACGGCGCTCGAAAGTCTGTCAAATGTTTCAGTACGACTTTGCTAAGCTACGAAGCCGCACCGCTTGATGGATTGTTGGAGCATAACGGCTATCGTAGGCGGAGCCTCGCGGAGTGATACGTACTGTGCTTCAACATAATATTACGGTATTGTGTGTGTATAACCTCTTTTTAAGTTTTGTGGATATTATACATGGTTATGCTGAGGATATGTCGGCCAGTTTCCACTGGAAATGCCTTTTGGTTAAACTGTCAGCGAGGAATTTGCATTTGCACTGTTAATGTTTATATAACTTTAACGTACATATAAAAAACAGCTGCTTGTTTAAGTGAAAATACATTGATGGGGTTTTTTGCACTAATAAAGTTGTGGAGTTGTAAAGTGTTTTGTCTAGTGTCAATTATATCATCAGTTATATCGTTATCGCAAATTTTCAAATGTATATCGTGATAAATATTTTTGGTCATATCGCCCTGCTCTAGTAGTTATGAGCGAGAGGGAGAGCTGGGGCTCGATGTGACTGAGCTATAGCATGAAAGCAGTGACGTCATTAAAAACATCATTTTGATCAGATGAGTTTGAGGGTCTCGTGCACACGGCGCTGATCTAAGACATGTTTTCTTCATGACTCACTACAAATCAACTTCCCTACGGAGACAATTAAATTACGAAGCCTCTCCCTCTCTTCTTATTTCCTGTTCCCCCTCCCTCCACCTCGTTTTGAATCTTTCTGCGTGTTATCTTCACTTTATTGCATTAAAGAGATGGCAGACAAGATGTCAATGCACCATTCGTCTCTTCTCCGTGTCCCCCTCCCCTCCAGCTCACTACCTCCCACCCTGCCTCGTAACTTCACTGCAGCGTACAAACAGGCAGCTGTCTCTCCCCCTCCGTCGTGACATACCTCCTCTCCGTTGCGGTAGATGAGCAGGTCAAAGGGAATAGCAGCCACCATGTCGATGAGGAACCAGCCTTTGAAATAGTGGACGGCTATACGCACCGGGTGGCTCACCACTTCGTCATTAGAGTTTACGTATGTTGTCCTGAGAGAAACAGAGAGGATCGTGTAAATACTGCAGACACTGATAGTTGTTATTGCAGTTTCTTCTTTTACAACCAGCTCTGTTCAGAATAATGAATGTGACTACAGGCTCTTCTGTGACTGCTGCTGTAATGAGGAGCGCCGCTACAGTTCAGACCTGAAGTTGATGAGGATGTCAATAATGAACATGATGTCCACTATGAGGTCCACCACATTGAGAGGAGAGCAGGAGTAAATGCAACCATGCATGCCTTCGTCCTACGAGGAGAAGAGAGGAAAAACAAGTAAGAAGAGGCTAATATAGTGTACTTTAAGATAAAAATACATTCAGCACATCTTTCAAATGCATTAGGATGAAGGATCATTTACATATGCAGACAAAACATGAAACAGTGACAAAGTTTGGAGCTCAGTTCAGCAGCAGGCTGACTAAAGAGGGACTTGTTCCAACTCCATGTTTTTGTTTTTGTAGAGCAAAATAATCCTAATTCATCTCCTACTGCAACTTTGTGCAGCCCCTCAGTTCATCGACAGACAGCTGTGATTTTAAATTGGACAACCAAATCAGAGCAGCGGTGAAGTCCAGTTTTTATCATTTAAGGCGACTGGCAAGAGTGAAATCTTTTCTTTTGAGGCAGCACCTTGAAACAGGATCCATGCTTTTGTTTCTTCCCGCCTGGACGACTGTAACGCACTTTATGTGGGGGTCAGTCAGTCGTTGCTCTCACGTCTGCAGCTGGTTTAAAATGCAGCTGCACGACTCCTAACAGAAAATCGAAAAAGAGAGCATATAACCCTGTGCTGGCCTCTCTGCACTGGCTGCCTGTGTCTTTTAGAGTTATGTTTGTTTTTAAATGCCTTCACAGTCTTGCCCGCCTTACATCTCTGAGCTTCTTCATCTCCACACACCCTGTCGGGCTCTCAGGTCAGCTGACCAGCTGCTCCTGGAGGTACCGAGATCCAGGAGGAAGCTCAGAGGGGGCGGGGCCTTCTCTATTGTGGCTCCATAATTATGGAATAATTTGCCCATGCATGTTAGAGAGGCCCCTTCACTGTCCACTTTTAAATCACGTCTTAAAACCCACTTTTATTCCTTGGCTTTTAACCTCAGCGAGACTTAGTTTCTCTTTTAATTGAAGTAGTTATTTAATGATTTCACTCTTCTTTTATTTGGTTTTTACTTATATCTCATGTAATTTTATTTTACAGTTCCAATGTGCAGCACTTTGTGTCAGCTGTGGTTGTTTTAAAGTGCTTCATAAATAAAGTTGATGATGATTCAGCTAACTTTCAGCTAACTTCGCCTCCCTTTATGCAAACGTTTCCTTGGCTCCAGGTTGGTGGAGCTTCTGTGCTACAAGACGAGTGAAACTGTTTGGTGAGCATTTGCACATTCGCTGATCTTTATTATTTAAAGCTAGTGTCATCTTTCATGTGAACACCACTTTAAGACAAAAACTAAAGTGCACTTTAATGATTGAGAACCCACGTGATCGTTGAGGAGGAATGCGGCTGAGTAGGGAGTCAGGATGGCGGTGTAGATGACCAGCAGCAGGATGAGCCAGTCCCACACCGCCTTGAAGGGGCTGTAGTGCAACACCGTCCACTTGTGGATGCGAGGAGCCTGCAGCTTGTACTCCGGCAACACATCTGCACCCAGAGACAGCACCTGTGTCGGGAGAGGAAGACAGAGAGGGGGTGATCAGACACTGAATAACTGAACACACAGGACATGGGAAGAGACAAGAAGAAAGGGCATCTGTGTGAAGGGCTGAGAAAGTACGGAAAGAGAGTAAATATACACAGTAACAGAGCCAAACCACAGAGGATGAACTGCTCTGATGACTCTTTTCCAGGCCGCCTGTGTCCATTACACACGTTTATAATTGTGCAATGCAAAGATATGTGCACAGAGACCCATGTAGCAAGCTCACACACATAATCCAAAGCTATGATCACATTTCTCTGTGGCGCTGACACAAATGCTTCGACACACGAGCGGCGTGTGACATGGAGTCACGTGATCCTTTTCACGTCTCCTCTCTCATCCCTGTCTCCCACAAAAGCACTCCGAGGATGGAATGTCGGGAGTTATGGTGCACGTCTAAGTAGCTTTACGTGCAGTAATGTATTCAATCGCCTGGGCTGCATTCTGCAGGAATGAATCAGTATAAAGAGGCATTAAAAGAGCCTGCCTGTGTCTCTAATAGAATCACACAGTGAACAGCAGTGCTGAAAGCAGGGGCCTGACGTTTGGAGCTGTGTAGTGCAGCCACACAGACACCTGCGACGATCAGCATTAGTTGGTTGGCTTGACGACCGATGCTTTGATCTTATGTGCATCACTTTTATATAAATGCAAAGTGTGATTAAAAAGCACGAGGCTGGCCCTTTGTGAACTCCTGTTGTGTTCCAGTCCTTCTGCTACGTTTGGATCGCTCCCATCCTGTCTGCGTTTGAATCCACATATAAGAGTGGAAACATAAACTGACCTATCTTTCATGTGGTGGTTCGACACTGGTACAAGAGCTAGGTCTCTAGCTACAACTCATTCACTGGAAAGCACCACAGTGTCCAAGGCCGAAGACGGTAAATTATCTGATGTCTTTTGACGCTCAGCTTCATTAACCAGGCTCCTAATTTGAAAGGTAAGTGGTAAATGGCCTGTATTTGTATAGTATTACTGGTCCCTAAGGACCCCAAAGCGCTTTACACATTCAGTCATCCACACATTTACACGCACGATCTGATATCCTCGTGTTGGTGTTGTTCCCAGATCATCATACTAAAGGTTGTTCCAGGATCAACATTGCAAGTGACCAATCAGAATGTTGTGATGTCATACTTTTGCGACTTCGGGAAAAACTGGCGTAAAACAAAAAACTGTACTTAAGCTGCAAGAAACCGCCTTTGTCCGCCGATCAACGGACCCTAACCCTGACCCTTTAATAAACGCTAAGCAGAATTGATATTGTCCTTGCAACATTGGAATTTCATAAATGCACGAATGGGTTGGTGCGCAAAAGAATAACGTCACAATAATGTGATTGGTCACTTGCAATGTTGAACCTGGAACAACATTTTCATGATGATCTGGAACAACACCAACACGACGATATCAGATCATCCCATTCACACACTGGTGATGGCAGCTACATTGTAGCCACAGCCACCCTGGGGTGCACTGACAGAGGCGAGGCTGCCGGACACTGGCGCCACCGGGCCCTCTGACCACCACCATAGGCAACGAGTGAAGTGTCTTGCCCAAGGACACAACGACTGAGACTGTCCAAGCCGGGGCTCGAACCGGCAACCTTCCGATTGCAAGGCGACCTCCCAACTCTTGAGCCACGATCGCCCTCGTGGTGATGGCTGAGCCTCCATCTGTTTGATGTCTCTCTACATTAGCAAAGCTTTTGCTGCTAACATGTTAAAGGAGTCATTCAAAACTTTTTCACACTGCACACCATTTACTCTACAACACACATATTGGACAAAATAGTCAGTAAAAGAAAACAAAGCAGTTAAAATGAAAACTCGTCTGCTTGCTAAAGGTTAGCTCCGTTTCCTCGCAAATCACAGATCACAGCTAATCTCATAGAGTGAAAGCAGAGACAGTGGCAGTTTGTCTAGTGCGCTAATGTTGCCATCAGTCTTGCAAGACTAGAGATTCATCCACAGTGCACATGCTTCACCAGAAAAAGGAGCTCTCAGATTAATAAGCTACAGCCACACAAGACAAGCGTTCTTCTAGAGACAACAGCCAGTTGTGGGCACAAGATGACGTTGATATAAAGTACAGATGCAAACAGGTGAGGACACATTGCTTTCACTTTAATTTATGTCTGTCTTTTGGGCAAGCAAGGCAAGCACTGCTTGCCACTAAATTGTCAGTGTTTTTTTCTGCATTTGAATAAAACACTGCAGTCGATCTGAAATAGGTAATATATTATACATTGTTTGCTTCAGCCTCCCATGGCTGTGTTACAGAGTATAGCATGGTGGAAAAGGATGGAGAGAATCCCCCACTAAGCTTTTGTATTAATTGCATGCTTTGGTGTTTCTTTGTGTTTGATGTGAGGTGTGGGCCACACCCATGTGGGAGTGGAGATTCTACTCTAGTCCAGCTGCCAGCTATTTGGAGTTGAGTACAGGGAACAGCTGATTGGGGAGGATTGGAGCCCTTCTCTATAAAGGGGAGAGGAAACAGGAAGTAGGCGTTGTTGTTGTTTTTTAGTAGGACACTGGTGTAGCAGGGAAGCCTTGAAGATCCAGGATGAAGTGTGCACATTTTAACGGAAAATATTTTTAACCTGGCCTGGTTTTGCTCTTAAAATAATCTGAGGATGTTGGAGGGAGGACTCGTTTTTATTGGGATGTGAGTGGATGTGCTGGGAGGCAGGAAAACAAACACTGGACTGGAGACTCTCTGTGTCCCTGACAAGGAAACTGGACCAGTTTTGGGGAAGTTCCAGCTCCCAGGATGTGATGTGGAGACCCAGCCTCGAACGAAGTCGAGGCTGGGTCTTCCAAGTGACCACCTTTCCCCTGTTTGTAACCAGGCTAACAACCCTGACCGCGGTGGCTTTGGGCCTTGGATTCCTGGCCAGAGTTGTCTTCAGCCAGTAGTTTTACCCGGAGAAAGAACAAATAAATCTTGTGTACCCCATTGCAGTGTGCGTGTGGTGGTTCGTTACTGGTCAATATTAGAGCTACTACTTTCTTGTACGGAGGCCATTTTGGGCCTTACGTAACAGCTGTATAACATATTTTGCTCTAGCTGGCTCTATTAGGCAGTGAAGTGTGGCTGTTTCGTAGAATCCTCTATTTCATGAACTGTTTGTCATTTTTGTCCAGAATGTAATACTTATAAGTTCTAACAGGTGTGTGTTTATACTGTGAACATGTAGATGTTCCGATCCATGAATACGTGCGAGTCATTCATTACTGCATTATTACATGAGAACGTCGCACTAGTGGGTTGGAGCTTTTAAACGGAAACCATCATTACTGCAACAGGGCAACTGTTCAGGTAGAAACATTGTATACAGATCAAACAGTAACAATAAAGTCAAAACAAAATTATTCTCATAAATAAGAGTAAGGCAAACCAAATGTGAAGAAATAAAGCAAAATAATAAATAAAATAGTACAGTCTGCTCTTTGACCTCCTCTCACCTCTTCGTTTTCTCCCAGTGCTCCACTGAGCTTTCATTACTCTTCTACACTCAGTGTTCCGGTTTCCTCCTGGCCTCCTGCTGACCTGTTAAATCTTTCATCTTTTTGTCCCTGTCCTCTATCCAGCAATCCTTGCTCCACCTTTCCACTTCATTTTCTTCTTCCCCAGCAGGCCAGTCACATTTCACACATTTGTCCTGTAAACTATTACCGCTCATCCTGCCTGGACCTTTCTTTCTTCTCTGGCTTTTCATTCCTGTCTACATTCTCTCATCCTCAGGAGCCTCGAGGCAGCTTCCTCTTTCACGTTTCCTTCATACAGAGTTACAGTTCAGGATTTCAACTTTTGATTTCAATTAAGTTAATGGTTTTACCCTCACTAACTGACTTGAAACGTTTGTACACTAGGTTTGGAAAAAAGGTTTTGGCATATGCCATATTTTCCGCACTATAAGGCGCGCACAAAATCTACAGTGCGTCTTATGTATGAATTCTGGTTGTGCTTACTGACCTCGAACCGATTTTATGTGGTAAAAATCTGAAATCTGTCAAAAATGTTTTAGTCCGACTTTGGTAGCTATGAAGCCGTGGATGGATGCTGGATGGATGGTCGGAGCATTACAGCTACTGTAGTCAGGAGCCTCACGGAGGAATCTGGGTCCTAAACTCCGTCTGCTTCAGGTCCCAAAGTCATACAAACATTGCAGCATCACTGAGAGTTAATAAAATGATCAGCGTTGCTGCTTTACCAGGTGTAACTATTAAGTTTAACATCCAGGCATCCATGAAAACAGGAGTTATTAAATTTAACAGAGTTAGAAGTTAGCAGGAAGTTAGCTCGCTAGCTTCCACCTAAGCATGCTATAGCATGTTCTGACTGAGAGATTTTTGAAATAATTCAAGCGTACAGCTCTGTTATCACTTCCAACATAAATGAAGACAGAAAACTAAACAGCAGTGACGTTTGTAGGGTTACTGAAGTTGGGCTAGCTGGTATATAATGATGTGCTACGTGATCGCTAGCAACACAGCTATTTTAGCATAACATTAGCACAGTGAAGCTGGAGGATGAACGCCAACTTTTTTCCACTCGATAAAAGTTAACGTGAGGGTTCCTGATGGTTAGAGACAAATGCAATCGCATGGCAGGATGCTGTAAACGGACCAAACTTCAGTCATTAGAACAACTGAGATAATCCATCCACAATACGAGGTTAGTCATTAATATACTGCAGCAACATGGGAATAGAGCAGCTGCAGAGAATTCAGCATTAATGAATCGATGGTACGTAAGTGGAGGAAGCAAGAAGAATGAGTCGAGTAAAGTTTGACTTATCTGACTGTTTTGTTTCGTGCCTTATAATCCGGTGCGCCTTATGGTCCAAAAAATACAATGGTAATATATAGCATGTATATAGTGTCAGTGTGTATTCACTGATGTGAAGCCTCATCCCAGATCGAGTTTCAATACTTTTAGTTCAACAAATATAGTCTGAAGCGTAAGTCAGGAAAAAGACTGAGTGGGATAGAAACATACACCTATGCTGTGTTTGTCTTAGTTCTCATGATGCAGAGATGGAAAGGTGCCCTTCATATATGAATGAAATTCTATTTATTAAAGTATTTTTATGGCAGTGTTACTCATGTGGCAAAAAAAACCCCTTTAAGACTCTGGTCGTTGTCCTTTTTCTCATCATAAGATCGCCTGCAGAGTGCATTTCCAATTCCAGAATGGGCATAATTATCACCATAAATCATGTCTGAATCCTGACCTGCCCACATATGCACTTGTGTGAGTGGGCACAAACACTGCTGAATAATGCACCCACACCCACACACCCCCAGAGTTCAGCCGAGTGCCCCCCACAGCTGAGTGTCGCCTCTTGGAGTATCTTGAGGGATATTTTTAGCCATCTGTGTGAAACTGAAAAACACTGCCATGAGGACTGTTAAAAGTGCAGATGTCGAGACACATTCAAGTGCAGTTAGGGCAAAGTTGTATTTGAGGACAGCACCGGAGGGAGGAGTCTAAAGCAAAGAGAGGAGCAGTTTACAGAGCCGTCCGCCTGTGCCACGAGACGATTTGTTTTCCTCACTTCACCCACAACATGCTGTTCGTTCCCCACGTCGATCTAGTGGATCGGGGTAGCAGAGGCCAGCATCATTGGAGAAAGTCCTCCTTGCTAATATTTATCCCTGAAACTGCTATATGTTCTTACTTAACTGGTTGACTTGAAACTACAGACAAAATTAACTAGCTTAGACGTTAAGAGGCAAGTCGAATACAGGTGACGTGCACTCAAAGTGAAGCTCAAGCCAGAGCTCGGGCTGTCCAGTAGACTGCTTCAGTGTCAGCCCTGCTTCATTTTAAACTGTGTGCTTTAGAGTGACAAGACAGGGCAAGAGATGACAAGACATCAAGTTTGAAACCCAAAATGTCACATATCTGGTGTGCACCTGCTAAACCATCAAGGCTGTCACATTGTCTTTCTGCAAAGTCACGTTTCAACACAATGACAGGATACCAGAGGACTACTCTGCTCTTATTCATGGATTTACAAAGCAACAACTACCTCTGAAGAAAGTGATGTGGAGACAGAACGATAAGGACCACGCTAAATGAGAAGAAACACAATGCTTGACCTTCTGTGTGGTTTGCTCACAAGAAAGGATCAAAGGTAATAATGTAAAGAAAAGGGAGCCTATGAAGCCGTGCACAGCGCCAAGGACTGTGAAGGTGATGACTCACCTCACAGGCAGCAAAGTTTAAATAGCACACACTCACACCTACACCTGGGAGGTGTTCAGTACAGCTGCAGCCATAAAAAAGACTGACTGAACAGCAATGACACTTCCATCATTAATCTTCAATCAAATCTTCTATCGGTGCAGAAGACTGAGCCACAGGCACAGAGGTATGTGCTCGGTGCAACTGGTTGATATCTCAACAACTTGCTTACACTTTGTTTCACATTTAGTGAAGTCATGGTGTCATGTGAAACAGTGGAGATGGTGACTTTTGTCAATCTTGACACCGCGCCTCCTGAAACTTTGTGGGGTCTCAGAGGGGAGCGAACAAAGGGGAAGTGCACAACATCAACGGCTGATGGCAGCCAAAGGCAGTCAGGCAGCATCCATCTGCTTGGTAGGGGTGCTGATGGCTTTGGAAGGCTTTCATTTCTCACATCGCGTGAGATTTATTTGGCACGCGTGCCTGTGTAGACGTGCGTAAACTTGGAAAAAAGGACACTAACAATTAAAAAAATAAAAAAACTCAAGTCCAAGCCAGCAGACAAAGAAAAAATAAAGTCTTGTGACCTCAGTTATAAGGATATTTGTAGCTAGACGTTAATTATAGTCTTTTCAATTGACTCTTTGCTCCAATTTAGACTGATGAGTTTTCAATCAACTCAGGTCTGCTGCATCAGAAAGTTACGTTAGCTTCGTTGGCATTTAGGGACTCAAAGTACCTGCCTCAGTATAACAATAATAATAATAATAACTTTATTTATAAAGCGTTTTCAAACAAAGTGCTGTACAGCTATTTGAAACTTAAAAGATAAATAAAACATAGCAATACAGGTAAAAGACAATATAAGTTAAAAACAGTTAAAAACTAAAAGCCATAGAATTAAGAGCTGTAGGATCGGGTGAACAAATGTGTCAACTTAGTTTTAAAAACCTCCACACGCCTGCCTAATATCTTGAGGGATACACACTTTGGATCCATGTGATTACAACCACATTTCAAAAGTCGCTATGAGAGACCGCCTCACTTTGTGTTTACGAGTGCACATCGTGACCTGATGCTGTTCTGGCTGCTGCGTTAGTCTTGATGTTAAAAAACAACAAAAAAACTTATTAACAGTTATTATGAAACAAATACATCAAAAGAAAATTTGTATTTTTAATATCTGCTACTTAAAAAATGCCAGTGTGCAACAGTCCAATCTGGGTGGACACGTGTGTGTGTGTGTGTGTGTGTGTCTTCTGCTGCCCCTGGACAATGTGTGAGGTTCCACCACCGTTCCAATAATCTTTAGGGGTGGGGGAAAAATGGATACTGTGTAGTATGGTGATATTTTGTTTGCTAATAATGTATGGATACAGGGACAGCAGAAATCGATATTTTGTTACAAAAAGGTTTTTGTGCTCTGACTTCAGAGCATGTTGATCCTTTTTCTGAGCAAGAATCCTGACATTCCTTCACTGTCCAAATGTGTTTAACTTGTTTTTGGCAGCAATAAACATGACAGTTTACTTATTTTAATTTAAGACATGTTTTATTTTAATTAAGTTTAAAACTTTTTTATTTAATGTAAAATTATATTTTGTTTTAATTTACTTTCAAATTCTTCAGTTGCTGAAGGGGCTGCATAGTTTTCATAAACTGCATAGTTCAGAATAGCTATAATTGTACCAGATGGTTGATTCAGTTAAGTTGGACTAGACTGTAATACAAACCGTTCAGTTTGTCAACAATCAAACTGAAATGAGAGAAAGACTGAGTGTGAGACTTTGATATTAGAGAAAATGAATATTGATAAAGTTTACCTTTATGTACAGAATCTGAATATCGCAAAATATTTTTAAAAATTGCAATAATGTCGTATCGTGGGATGTATGGTGATTCCCACCTCTAATAATCTTGAGATGTGTTTTGGAGAAAGAAACAAAGAGATGAAGGGAATAGCAAAAGAGAGGAATAACCCACTAGAGCGAGAGGGTGAGGCTGTGATAGTGGGACCAAGTGAGAAAGACAGAGAAGGTTAGAGGAACATGGCCAGGAGGGATGAATACACAGCAAGAAATAGCTGAAAAGTCAAAAAAATTATTAAAGACTGACAAAGTGAGCAGCAATGACCGAACCTGACAGGGGACAGTCTGCATGACACGCAGCCATAAATGTAATTTCTATTATAAAGATTGTTAGTGCATGTTCATAAACTGGAACATTTGGATCTGCATGGCCGTTTAGTCATGCTCTGCTAACTTAAGTGGTGCGCACAGAGGAACAGACCAGCAGCGATGTGACGACCAGAGAGCACATGACCGCCAGGAACGTCTTGTAACTTGTAGCGATGGCGGATGATAAAAACAGTGACAACATAAAGTGAGGTGAGTTAAACCAACAAGCGGTTAAAGTTTCTCAAGCTGAGAGTCTCTGCCTGTGACCAACTGGCAGCTGCAGGCGCACGCAGCAAGTGAAGTGTTGTAAACATGTGTCTGTATATCCAACAGGATCGTTCTGCTTCCAGATTTAACTTCTTATCTATGAGCATGTTTGTCAGCGTCTTCTGAAGGAACTACAGAGGATTCTGATCTGATCTTCAGCTAAGATTTGGTTAAAGATCAGAACATCTGCTGTTGTGTAAGTCATTAAAAGATGGATATTGCACATGCTCAGTGTTGGGTGTAGCACGTTCAAAAGTAACGTGTGACTGTAATCGCACTCGTTTTTGCAGTAATGCATTATGTGTTTCCACGTGTCACAAAGGCTCTTCAGTTCTCTTTTGTGCAGGTAGGAGGACATTGCTTGCTAACTGCTAATACAACTTTGACTGTGAGCAAGCATCTGCACTGGCAGCATGCTAACACAAAGCTAGCCAAGAAGCCAGAATGATGCTGAAGCTGAATGAACGCTGAGCTCCGCCCACCAGCCAGAACTTGATCTTCAACAGGTAATAAATGCAGTGATGAACAGTTTCCACCTGTGCGTGTCTCTACAGTAGAATCAGTGTTGCAATGGCTTTAAAGTTATTAATGTATGGACCAGTATGGACACGGACCCTCAGTGTCAGACTGCGTTCACTCTTCTAATACTCTTTTGTTTGCTTTAATGTCAGTTTGTTGCTAACTCATTGGCCAAAACCTAATCTTTAAAAGTGACATCAGACCACAATATCGTCCAATCCAATGCTTCAAGCGTCTGCAGCTGCGATGCTTCCAAAACCTCTGCAAACGTGGTCAATATGTCGTGACGAGAAACTGGTCAATATTTTATACAGTCAAACGCTGCTGCTCATCCATGCCCATACTCGGCATTAGAAAAGAGGCTGTTCAAATGACACAGGCAGAAGCACATTAAAATTTCACAGCGTTCATTTTCTACTGTAAACAGAAGAGCCAGTGAACCACGAGCGCCGAGGCAAGCACCAGCTCATCGGCTTGACGCCCGTTTAATAATGCAGAACCAAATCATGTCTGTTTGGTAAAGGTGTGTTTGTGCACATAGCTCCTGTTGGGTGGCTGACTCTGCTGAACTGCACACACTGCCTTTCTACCAGCAACCGGCTGAGATTTCATCTGGAGCTCAACAAAAACATTTCGACTGTCGAAGTGCAACGATGCAGCTTTCTGCTGGAGGTTAGAGATACACGGGGTGCTAATGCATCACATCATTGCTACATATTCTAACAAAAGTCCAACCAAAACCATCCATCCATCTTCATCCGCTTTATCCGAGGCCGGGTCGCGGGGGCAGCAGCCTAAGCAGAGAGGCCCAGACCTCCCTCTCCCCAGCCACCTCCTCCAGCTTATCCGGGGGAACATCAAGGCGTTCCCAGGCCAGCCGAGAGATATAATCTCTCCAGCGTGTCCTGGGTCTGCCCCGGGGCCTCCTCCCGGTGGCACATGCCCGGAACACCTCACCCAGGAGGCGCCCAGGGGGCATCCTTGTCAGATGGCCGAACCACCTCAGCTGACTCCTTTCGATGTGGAGCAGCAGCGGCTCTACTCTGAGCCCCTCCCGGATGGCCGAACTTCTCACCCTATCTCCAAGGGAGAGGCCAGCCACCCTTCGGAGGAAGCTCATTTCCGCCGCTTGTATCCGCGATCTCGTTCTTTCGGTCACTCCCCACAGCTCGTGGCCATAGGTGAGGGTAGGGACGTAGATCGACCGGTAAATTGAGAGCTTCACTTTTACACTCAGCTCCCTCTTCACCACGACGGGAACACACCACTCAGATAGTGAATGATCTGCAGTTTGTATCCTGTGACACGTAAAGAGAGCCTGGCTTTTAATGTGTTTATCACAAATCAGCAGTCTGTAATCTTGGCAGACTTAAGGTACTAAAACATCCAAAGTATAGAAAGAAACACCCATAGACACATTTAAACACTGAGTTTACTTCATCACCCCTCTCTCTCCGGTTCCCCTGAGCTGGAGTCAAATCCCATCCTAACCTTTTCTCTTATTCCAACACTTACGTTTCAAATTAAGGGCTGGAGGCCTTTCTTTTTCATTTACAGCATCAGCTTGTGCACACATAACCACATAAGGTTCTGACACTGGCCCGAAGCTTTTATCTTTCACCAAAAGACCAGTGTGATATTATTAGCTTCAGCCTGCTGATAAGTTCAGGCGGTGGACAGAGTCGCCTTTTCACGCAGAACACTCACTGCTGTTTGGATGAGACAGCGTGAAAGCTCTGTTGTAGTGAAATATAGATGAACACATGTATTCTAGGCTAAAACACAGCGTTGGAGTGTTAACTTTAGTGCTGTCACATCCAAAGACAAGAACAACTCTCACTGAAAGGTTGTTACTTTCAAAGACGAACAAACGAGTGCATCAAGGAAGAAGGAACTCGTGTAACTGATAAAGTCTTCTTCAAGTAACTCCTGTGTCCTGTGTGTAAAGGAGTTAAAAACAAATAGCTGCTAAATGAAATAAATGAAACTGTAATCAGTTACTGAGAAAATAAAATGTAAATGTAGGATTCAGGAGTCACTCTGTTGCTTTACAGTCTTCTGGTATATTTCCTGACAATTGCAACAAACAATAACGAGCAGCAGCTACATCGACACAGACTCGTGCATGCGGGCAAAATGCACTCCGATACTGAGCATTGAATTCAATTTGTTCTCCTGTCTTAATCTATTCTGGCTGTTAAATTAAAGCTCCAGGCAACCTGAGTCTATCATCCCTGCAACCAGCTGACCAAGACAAGAACCTCTTTCTTTGCTGGAAATCCAACAGTCCAATAATTTCCTTGTGACACCGTAAAACAGTCAAAACATGAGTGCACAGAGGAGAGCTTGTTTATCTGCAGAGAAAGTACGGGCCATGTTGCCATGGCTAGAAGAATATTTGAGCATATTCAAATGCTCAAAGTAAAATATCTCCAGCAGATACATTATATAATTCATGTCATTTGTAGCTGAGTTCAAAACCTTGAAACATTTTAAAAGGATAAGAAATACGTTTAAAATGAACCTTTCTAAACGTGCATATACTGTGTGTAAGGGTCAATGAGACTGTCTCCTCTAAAATGTCATTAAATGACCAGAACTGTAGGTCATTTTGCACCACTGACATCATGAAGCACTCACAGTTTGATCTTCTATTTTATTTATTTAATAAAATGTAAGGATGCATCAACATCTCGCATTCTTGCAGACTGTTACTTACATCATTCCCTGATTTGATGATTCACTAATCGTTCAAGACTAGGGATGGGTACTGGTATCCGGTGCCATGATGGCAACACAAAAAAAACATCACAAAAGCACACAAAAACAACCAAAGTTGCATAAAAAACCCAAAATCACAAAACCCCGACAGCAGGCGTGTTTTAGGGGCAACGAAAGCACGACGGAAAAGCTGCGATGGAAGCCAAAACAGGAAGGATTGCACTGAGACCCAAAAGAAGCAAAGTATTCATCGCAATTATTGTTGTGAGGGAGAAAAAGATGCAGATGATGTGTTTAAATTCAGGATTCATAAAATAACGTAGATCCTTGTTTGCTATTAGCCACTTCCTGTTAGTTTGTCACTTCCTCAGCTGGTCGGTAGGGATGGGTACCGCCATGATGCATCCGGTTCTGACATAAACGGTAGTAACCAGACCGAAAAGCAGCGCACATTTCGGTGCTTTTTTTCCCTGAGCTGTGATACACTTTAGATTCCAGCCAATCATTTTACGTTTCCGAGGATAGTAGGCGGGCCCAGGTACGTACGTTCTTTTAGAGCAGAGCTACAGATTAAAAATGCCCAAGGCGAAGCGGTCAAAGTCTGGCTGTACTTCACAGCAAAAGATGCAAACTCAGCAGCTGCAACAAGTGCTTTAAGCTGATACTGTGATGCTGTCAAAGGAGGTAACACCTCGAATCTGATGAAACACCTGGCGACGCATAGCGTTTTTTTAAAAGCCGAGAAATGCGCCGTATTTGATAGCTTGCTGCGAGACCTCACACCGAGCACATCTACTGCGGGTGTGGTGGTGACGGATGATGATGGCAGCAGCAGCCGTTCTTCTCTGCGTGAGTAGCTTCATGTTGTTCGTGTATAGTTTACGTTGAGTAGGCTAACCACGTTATTACATTAATGCATGTAAGGTGAACTATCAAACACCGTCATAGCTACATGCAGCTGTCTTCTTGTTTGATGGCAGATACTCCCTTCACCCTGGCCAAAAAGGCTAAAATGACCAAAGAAAAAGTGGAAAACAGCTAAACATGAGAGGTTTTTGGACAAAGTTTGTGTTTTTTCCATTGTTTAGCACTGCTTCCAGCCAAGAGTGATACCATATATGTCCCATAGCTGCAGAAAAGGCTAACATTGTTATCTTTTTACAAAAAAACAGCTGAACATGAGAGGTTTTTGGACCAATTTTGTGTTCTCCATTCTTTAAGCACCGGTTTGAGCACCGTTTCAAAAGTACCGGTTTGGTACTGGTATCGGATAAAACCTAAACGATACCCATCCCTATTTAAGACTCCTCAGGATGTTTGTATTCAGTGTGCATGTACATATCAAAAGAAAAAAGCAGGAAGTCCTGTCAAATGTGAAAACAGCGATTGCTGGAATATTCCATCAGTGGTGGGAATAGTGTTACCAGTGTGTCAATAACACTGGAGCATTGAAAACACCTTACTGGTGAACAACTGACCACATGACACCTACACCAATCAGGTTATGACCCCGACAGGTGACGTGAATAACACTGATTCACTCTTCACGGTGGCAGCTGTTAGTGGGTGGGATATATCGGGGAGTGAACATTTAGTCCTCAGAGGTGACGTGTTAGAAACAGGAAAATTGGTCAAGTCTGAGGATTTCAGCGAGTTTGACACGGGCCATGTTGCCATGGCTAGAAGACGACAGGCCCCGTGATGCTTGTGGGGAACGAAGCCTGGATGGTGTGGTCCAGTCCAGCAGACAGGCTACTGTAGCTCAGATTGCTGAAAAGGTTAATGATGGTTCTGCTAGGAAGGTGTCAGAGCAAATGTATTACAGTTGGCTAGCTGCAGACTGGTCAGCGTGTCCATGATGACCCATGTCTACTGCAGAAAGCACCAACAGGAGGCTCGTGAGCATCAGAACTGGACCACAGAGCAAATGAAGAAGGAGCCCTGGTCTGACTGCTCACCAGGGGAACCTCTGACACCGGCAAGGCAGTGTGATGCTTCGGACCATGTCCTGCTGGGAAACCTTGGTTCCTGCCATCTAAGCATTGTTGCAGACCATGCACACCCTCTCATGGAAACAGTATCTCCTGATGGCTGTAGCCTTTTCCAGCAGGATCATTTACCCTAAATGCAAACATGATTCAGGAATGGTTTGAGGAGCACAAATTTGAGGTGCTGACTCCAAATTCCCCAGATCTCAGTCCAATCGAGCATCTCTGGAATGTGCTGGACAAAAGCTCCGATCCATGGAGACCCCACCTCACAACTTACAGGGTTTAAAGGATCTGTTGCCAACATCTTGGTGCAGATACTGCTGCAGGGGTCGAGCTCAGGGCCATGGCCTCCAGCATGATGTTAGGGGGTCATAATGTTATGCCTGATCAGCGTATGTCACGTTTGTCGTGTTGTATCTGTGCAATCAAAAAGGGCTACCTGTCATAAGGACACCTTGGATTATTCCATCCATCTAACACATACCATCCATCTAAGCAAACTGCATGTCTGTAGGTGCGCATGTATATATTCATAGCCATATAGTGTGAGTATGATTTGAATGGTATGAGGGCATCTGTGTGTGTGATATCTGCCTGCTGACAGGCTGGCTTCCTTCTTGACCTTTTTCTCTCCAGCTTTGACATTTCCCACTAAGACATAACAAAGGAGTAGATTTCTCCAGCCTCAATCTTTCTCCCTCCTTCCTCCTCCTCCTCTTTCTAACTGCAGCCTTTTGCAACAAAATTCATCAACACCATCAGCTCTTAGGTTTGTTGCTGCCTCTCCCTCGGATATCTTTGTTTCTCTCTTCCTCTCCCCCGTATCTCCTCCATCGTCTCATTTCTGTCTCTCTTTTTACCCTTTGTCTCGATCTTTCTCAGCCTCCCTTCCTGCTTCGCCTTCTATTCGTCTTTAGCTCCCTCTGCCTTAGAAGGGACTTGAAATATAAATGCTGCAATGAAACAGCCACACAAGCAACTGCTGTGGGGCTGCTGACATATGCTCTGCGCACACACAAACGCACAAGCCTTTAGTGTTAATCTACGACACACTTCAGAGTGAGCTTAGGTTTTTAATCTCTCGACTGTGTGTGTGTTTGAGGATCTGCTTTTATCTACAGCTATTCAAACTACAGATATGGAGGTGGGGGTGTCCAGAAACTGCAGTTTGACAAGAACCCATGCCATGAGGGGATTTAGTCGGAGTTGAGGAAAGCAGAAATGCACAAGAGACACCCCACCTCCCCTCCAAACCCCCACCGCCTTCTGGGAGACATTGTTGCCATATTAGCCAGGTTTGCAGAAGTTCAAAATAATAAATAAACAAATGTTGAGCTTAATATTCTGTTCATAAAAGACTAAATATCCAACAGTGACCGCAGCGCACACGTTGTGCAGTACTGATGAGTCTTCATGTGCCTTTAAAGGGAGCTGCATGTGATCTGAGGATGCCAGCTAGCATTAGCTTCAAACAATGCAATCAGGCCACTCGAACAAAAGATGCCACAAAAGCACATGCACATACAGACCTGTGCTATATTCCATCTATTATAAAGCTTATTATAGGACATCATCTTTGCTCTTCTGTTTTTACTATTGAAAGTTTTGGGTATTCTCAGAAATATGAATCCAAACACAACAATTATAGATGGAGAAGGAGCTTGAGTGGAGGTGAGCTGCACAGTGGTTAAAGAGGCCCAGCATACCCTGTATGAGATGTGTCAAACGGACGGTGTCAGCTGATGTGGGCTGGCTGAGGGATCCTTGAACTGTGCAGAATTTTGCTGGTAGTTTGATTAACTTGATATCAGCAGTGTGATTCATCCTGACCTTCTCCTTTATGTGTGCAAGAAGCGTTTGATTTGTGTCTGTTATGGCTGCAGAGGAAACCTCGATGGGAAACATCTTCAAATACCCGTTCCTGCACTTACCCGGAGAGAAAAATGTGAGTTGCGTACTTGTATGACTTTCTCGCACACTTCTCATGTCGGCAGAAAGGGAAGTTTGACACAAAGCTAACGTTCGATGTGATAACAATAACAAAACACTAATCTTTGCTCTTCTCTGTTCCCTGCTTGTAGGGTACTTTAGAGAATAGACACTACAGAACGTAGCGCCTGCTGCATTATGACACACTGACTTTGAGGTGACCTTGTTTGCCGTCATCCCACCAAGAGGTCAAAGAGCGAAGCAGGGCTGGCGATGCACAACGTTTCGGTCTACTGCTCTGCATGGATGGATGGGCTCGTCTACATCAGCGCTGCTTGACCCAGCAGTTGTTGGAGGACTACAACTGTTCTGCATATGCACAGCTATCACGCTGACTCACCGAGTGTGTGTGAAGACCCGAGCTCACATGTTCACAGCGAAAAGATCACCTGTTCACGCATGGCAACACACACACACAGAAATGGGCGCGTGTGAGGGTGTTTGCGTGGACGTAGTCGAGTGTTTACTGTTTCCACTGTGAGAGTTTACGCTGTAGTATCAAGAGATAACGGATCACCTGTGACGTAATTTTCAGGAGCAGCTGCACTGAGGCACGTTTGGTCCTGTGGGATCGTCCCTTTGTGTCACAGCCCGTTACTTCACTAATCACTACCCTTATTCATAGATTATTATCCAAGTCACTGATATTCCAGAAACACCTTCAAACACAGATTCACATATTTATCCAGCACACAGTGCAAAAACCACCCTTCTGAAAGACTACAAGCAGGTGATGCACTGCTATGTATGAGTTAATGCTTTAAACTGAATAAAGCAGGTGGGGAAATATTTTGAGCTACATTAAAATCTGCTGTGTGGTTTTTGTAGAACAGCACGGTTACAGTAGCAGACGCGTGGATGTGTCTCACGCTGTTACTGAAGCAGAATCGAGCTCTTTGTATGTGTCCGACATAGTCTGGATGCTTTCATCTTAAAGAGTAGCAGAGCAACTAAAGCAGCGAATGACAGTTTGTGCTTAATAAGCCATCTCATCGCTCTATGTGCACAAACTGTCTGTTTGTGAGCGGCAGCCAATCAGAAGAAAGTGATGGCAGTCTTAACCCTTTAAGACCTATCATAGAACCAAGTCTGCCAGAGCTGATATTATATGTTTACATGCTGTGGAGCCATTTTTGGGAGCATTTCAAGTTGATATACATCAACACAACCATTACAGTCTAAATTTTAATAATATGTCTGCATTAAGTTCATAGTAATTACATAAATTGCAAAAAAGTACAATAAACTACAAACAAATGTAAAATCGTTTTTGTTTTTTAACATATATTTCTAGTTAGAGAAATTTAAGAGGCTTATCCCTCAAAACTGTAAATACAAAAAAGTTGCACAAAATAGTTTCCCACCACAGGAAATTTATTTTGAGTGTCTTCATAGTTTTATTTTTGAAATACACCAATTTTTATATACTGCAGGAAAAACAAAAATAAATATTATAGTGCACATTTGCAAAAAAGCAGCATATGCATCAAAATAAACTATTTCCAGCAGTGCAATATGAGTCCTAAGCATCCCAGAAACCACACAGAAAGTCATAAAGTCAAAGATAACTTTTAAAAACACCAGTATAGGCTCATGAGGCCCTGATGGTAAAAAACTACATTTCCGCGAAAATGACGTCAATTCCGGTTTCCGGACTGTTTCACCTTCTCTGTGTTTCCTGTCTTCTTTATATTGAGTTCTGCTTCCTGTATCTCGTTATTCCTGATTTGTTCCTGGCGTGTTTCCTCCTGGTCTTGTCTTGTTGTCTGCCCTTGTCTTTGTGTGTCCTGCTCTGCGTGACTGCTGGACTTCTGGATGTTTGGATTCCCCGGTGTTTTGAAATTAGTTTATTACTCAGTGAAATCAGCATTAAAGGCTCACTTTATGTCTCCAACCGCTTGCTGCGCAGCTAAACCTGACAAACAGAGCTGTAAATGAGCAAAATAGGTCCTCTTTAAATAGAAGGACTTGACCTAAGTGACTGACACTGATGATTTTTCTAATAATTGCAGGCCTGCTCTTGACTTGACATTTTAGCTGTTTTCAAGTTGCATCAGTGTAAAGCACAGGCAGCCTCCCAAAGCTTAAACAAGCCAAACTCTTCATTGTGATGTATTAACATCACACAGCAAATCCAGCATGTCCAGATTAACACTGTCAGATTTGATTTCAACACTATTAAAGTGTCTATATGGGTCCACACCAGAAAGTGTTAATTTAACTCTTTTTGGACAGTTGGTACGTTAACTCTGATTTAGTGTTAAACACCAAATCTGTCTGGAGTTGATAATTTAACACTTAGTGTTAAGAGTTTATATATTAACTCTCAAAGAGTATTTTAGTTTAACTACGTAAGAGTTATCTTCTAATTAATTCTAAAAAGCGGGAATTTTACTGTTCTGAACTTCTAGAAATTTCTTTTGAAAATACCATTTACTAAAAAGATGCAATGGTTTTTGAAAAACATTTATTCTGAACTGTGCACCACAATTTCAAAACATTTTCTGAAAGATGTAACAGTGTACATGTTCTCACTTTCATTAGAATTTTGTTTATCAAAAGGTCTGACATAGGTGAGCTGGTAAATGGAAATAACAGCATTCTCATCACTTATTTCAATAAATACAAAATACAATATGCATGTCCTTCATTCATCACTTTGTGGAACTTCAACACACTTCTGCTCTCCCCCATATTCCATCTTCACAAGCATATCCTATGTGGAGATTGAATAAAAATTAGTTGACACTAATTAATGGCACAAATCAATTGCAGCACAGTAAAAAAAAAAAGAATCCTTTTTGAGCCATTACTTGTGTAAAGTATTTTCCCAAAAGACAAGGACACAGGCAACAGGTAATACTGAACTAAATGTAAAACCTCAACCTTTTTCATTTTTACCTAAACCGTGTGCACAAAACTCTGGAGGGATCTAAATGCTAACGTAGAACCAGTCAGGACATCTGCTACTGCTGTTTGCTTGTTTTTTATGGGAGATCATTTTCAGGCTTCAAGTAGCACCATTATACCAACATTTCACATTCTAGACATTGTTTTAAGTGTATTTGACCAAAAAATTTTACTGAAAATTCACATGCAAGCTTTTTTTCAAGGCTGTGGTATTTGCCCGCAAACAATACCTTTCAGCTAGCTAAAACAGAATATTATGCTATCACCGAGCAACATGGCTAATGCCTTTCAGCTAGCTAAAACAGAATATTATGCTATCACCGAGCAACATGGCTAATGCCTTTCACACAGCTTTGTCTCAACTCCAAAGAGCCACAGAAGAAAAAGCTAATAATAATAATTGAAACAATCTTTGAAAACATGACTTACCAAGCATGGCAAACAACTCAAATATGTAGAGCAAAATGTTCTGAAACAGCTTCACTTCAGCTTCGATTGGAGCCGTGCTGGGGGCGGAGTCTGTGAATTTACTCTATTGGTGTCGTATTCCCTGTAGGAGTTCAGAGTTAAGAGGTCAAGAGTTAATGTTTCCATTGTAACACCTCCAGATTTGAAATAGAAACACTCCTTTTTAACACTCGATTTTAACTACTATCATTTTACACCTCAGAGTTACATTAAAAGAATGTGACTCTACTTAGAGTAAAATTAACTCTAAGACTACTAACACCAAAACATTTAACACTTTTGAATTTGCTGTGCAGGATAACTCTGCTGTATTCATCATTGGTCTGACTGCTTTTCATTTCTCCAGGGAATATAAACGGTGCTTTTGGCGAGCTGTGAACATCGATCTTAAACTAAGCAGGTCTGTGCGGCGGCAGTTCATTTAACAAAATCACGAGCTGGCGTGCTCTGAATGTGGCAGCGGGATGAGTCATCTTAGTGTTGAGAAATCACAGTTTCAGAACTACTTAGAGCAGCGGTCCCCAACCCCCGGGCCTCGGACCGGTACCGGTCCGTGAGTCGTTTGGTACCGGGCCGCGAGAGTTGTGAAATGTATAGTTTTCAGGGTTTTTATCGGTTTTCAGTGTTATTTTGTTATCGTTTTTATCATTAACTCGGTTTTCCTGGGTCTTTTCACGTGTGTTATGAATAAATTTTCTTTTTTTCGGTACCGGTACTAGTTTTATTTTGTTGTATTTATCCACGACACCTTAAAGGCCGGTCCGTGAAAATATTGTCGGGCATAAACCGGTCCGTGGAGCAAAAAAGGTTGGAGACCGCTGGCTTAGAGAACTAATAGAGAATGTTTCATGTTTCACACACACACCAATCACAACGTTAGACTCGGTGACGACGACACTGATCGTGTCATTACAGTAAAACGTGCTTATACGTGTCACACCCACTGAAACACAGTTTCTCCACAACCCCATTAGAACGAAATTCCTTGATACCAGAGACCTTCTGAGATAAGAGAGCCCGTTCTCACTCCCGAGGCGTAACATGCCGACGTTTTGTCACGTCCCACGGCATTCCTGAGGAACGCGAAAGGAGACCTTCGGCGTTCTTATGGGATGCGGCGGGTTATGGCCGAAATCCAGTGCAATGACGCTCCCGTGGTAATAGACGTTCCAGCCCTGTATTCCAGCCCTAAACCTAACCTTATCCCTAGCCCTAACCATAACCTTTTTCCTGATCTTAACCAGGACTTTAATGATGTTAAGTAGCGTGTTTCTAAGTGATTTGAAGAAAAAGAGCGAACATGTGTAGATTGAGTCCATACAGTTCTCATACTTCCTCATTTTTCCGAGGTCGTCATTTAGGAACACGGTGGGTAGCCGAAAACGTAATATGTTGACGATTTGTGACCTAGCGTAAAATGTTACGGTTTGGGAGTGAGAACGTGTTGGATAAGACCGTGCAAAGAACATGAAGAAAACGGGAACACCGACTTGGACAACAAGGCTAGTAATCAGATCAGACATAAGAGGAGTGTCGGAACGAGCCCGATCAACCCACAGTATCCTAAAGGTCAGCTGCCAGTGTCCTGGTGCCACACACAACACGGTATATCCCAGATTCCCTGATCGGTCAGACCTGTTTTCGTGACAGGAGGACCATATTAAGCAAACCGCCGTGTTGATGTTCGATATTCTGCATCTTTTAGACCAACTAATGTTTACCAGTGTACCCAGGATAAATAAACTCTATGCTGGGATCACATTTGAACAATTCTGAATCAATCATCTGGTTGAAGGTAGCTGAGCTCCAGGCGGAGCCCCCCACACCCCAAAAACAAAAGAGTGGAATATAGATTTACAAGACTGCAATATTCAGATGATTCCTCCTCGCTGGAAATTGGTGCATTTCCTCATCCCAGCGATGCCCAGAATCACTTCCTTCCTCCTCCTCTCCTCCGCCATCCTCTTCCTCTCGCTTCTCACCAAAAAACACATCTCCCCCACCATTGGGTGACAGGGCTGGGGTGCACATTAAGCCTTCTCAGAAGGTTTCTTAATCCCAGCCAAGCTGAGGCGAGCCAAGAAAAACACACAGAGGAGACATGAGTGTGATTTTTCCCCTGATGCTTTGCTCGTCATTTTCAACACCTCCACTTTGGTGAAGGCTGAGCTCCTCACATGCACACGCACAACTCGAAAATACACAAACACGTGTGGGAACAAAACGAACAAAATGCTCAAGCAGGCAACAAACACCAGCAGATGCCTGCTTGTTGTTCTCCAGCGGACCTGCAGGATTTTGAAGGGCAACGCTGGATTGTGGGATCGTCCAGTGTGCGACTTCAGATGAGGATAGCGGCTCTTTGCTTCAGGCATGTTGTACAGAACAACATTACAGCGTGTGAGAGTAAAGCCACACTTGCACTTCTTGCTTCCTGCCTCCATCTTCCCATCGCCTTCATTCTGCCTCAGAGATCATAAAGAGATCATCAAGCGTCGATTTTTCTTATTTGTGGGAAGAATTTCAATAGTAGTTCCATGTCGTGATTAATATCAGCAGTATTTGACCCTCACTGCACCTCCGTTTCTATAGCAGCGCAGCTCTGAACACAAAAGCTTCTCAAAGTTTTCTTTAACAAACTTAACTTTAACTCCACCCGCATGAAAAATTAATTGTTACACTGTTACAGTTAAAATAACACAATTTTGGCCATTTGATTTCAAATATAAATGTTACCATTTTAATTGTTACACTGTTACATACTATATGCTACACAGTGGCCCTGAGAGGTCACACGCACTGCAACTTAAGAAAACACCAGTAAATAGAAAAACATCACAAAAGCACACAAAAACAACCAAAGTTGCATAAAAAACCCCGACAACAGGCGTGTTTTTGGGGCGACGAAAGCACGACGGAAAAACTGCGATGGAAGCCAAAACAGGAAGGATTGCACTGAGACCCAAAAGAGGCAAAGTATTCATCGTGATCATCGTTGTGAGGGAGAAAAAGATGCAGATGATGTGTTTAAATTCAGGATTCATAAAATAACGTAGATCCTTGTTTGCTATTAGTCACTTCCTGTTAGCTTGTCACTTCCTCAGCTGGTCGGTAGGGATGGGTACCGGTTCTGTCATAAACGGTAGTAACCAGACTGAAAAGCAGCGCACATTTCGGTGCTTTTTTTCCTGAGATGTCATACACTTTAGATTCTAGCCAATCATTTTACGTTTCCGAGGATAGTAGGCGGGTGCAGGTACGTACGTTCTTTTAGAGCAGAGCTACAGATTAAAAATGCCCAAGGCGAAGCGGTCAAAAGTCTGGCTGTACTTCACAGCAAAAGATGCAAACTCAGCAGCTGCAACAAGTGCTTTAAGCTGATACTGTGATACTGTCAAAGGAGGTAACACCTCAAATCTGATGAAACACCTGGCGACGCATAGCGTTTTTTTTAAAAGCCGAGAAATGCGCCGTATTTGATAGCTTGCTGCGAGACCTCACACCAAGCACATCTACTGCGGGTGTGGTGCCTGTTATCGACCCGGAGTTAGCAACATCCCCCAAAAACCCGAAGAGGAGAGTCCTGGCCCCTAGCCCTGCCAGTGTAGCAGAAATGATGATGATGATGATGCAGCAGCAGCCGTTCTTCTCTGCGTGAGCAGCTTAATGTTGTTCGTGTGTAATTTACGTTGAGTAGGCTAACCACGTTATTACATTAATGCATGTAAGGTGAACTAGCAAACACCATCATAGCTACATGCAGCTGTCTTCTTGTGTGATGGCAGATACTCCCTTCACCCTGGACAAAAAGGCTAAAATGACCAAAGAAAAAGTGGAAAACAGTTAAACATGAGAGGTTTTTGGACAAAGTTTGTGTTTTTTCCATTGTTTAAGCTGCTTCCAGCCAAGAGTGATACCATATATGCCCCATAGCTGCAGAAAAGGATAACATTGTTATCTTTCTACAAAAAACAGCTGAACATGAGAGGTTTTTGGACAAAGTGTGTGTTCTCCATTCTTTAAGCACCGGTTTGAGCACCGTTTAAGCACCGGCACCGTTTCAAAAGTACCGATTTGGCACCGGTATCGGATAAAACCTAAACGATACCCATCCCTACTGGTCGGTCGAGTTACAAGCTTCTTTTAGGCGGCCTGAGGTTGTCAGGTTGTTCAGCTGTATCAGGAATGAATGCAGTCTGCAACACTTTGTGCCATAAATAAAACAGAATGTTTATAATGCAAGTTAAACTCAACAATGCTTAAACACTCACAGCGTTTATGTAACTGGCACATACTTTATGAGAAGTGCAGCAGCATCAAAGAACGATAGCACGGAAACAGCTTCCAGTTAAAAGCTGCTGGCACAGCTGAGGGGACACCCATGTATGGTCAAAGAAACTGTACATTTGTGAGGGTGGATTTTCTTTATAATTGCTTCAAAACATTTTTTTATGTAATGCAGATCCACTGTCGTGTCCTATTTCTGGCTTAGCCAAACTCTTGCGTAACTTTTTAACAGTGGCAGCAGGTACGTTTAAAACTAAGGGTGCTTTCAGGTGTCGAACAGGGCCTGTCTGAAAGCTGTGTAGGAGGAAGAGAGAAAGCGAGAACGAGAAAAAGACTGAGCCAAAAGTGGATATCTGACTGCCAGTCTGCATCACGACTACACGCTCTGCACAGTCGAGGCAAATGTGCTGCTTGTTTGACCGTTGATCTGTGCCTACTGGATGTGCTGGAGAGACAGGAAGCTAACCTCAGCATGTTGTTTATATTTCTGTGTCTGTGTATGTATGTCTCCTCTCTCTGAGATAAGCGTAGCATACAGCTAGCATGAATGGCACATACCCTGTATGAGATTTAGCAGGCTGCTAGCTTGGTTGGTGAGCTTTAAAGTATGAAGCTTCAGCTGGTTGTACAAGCAGTGATCTCTTTGTTGCTCTTTCTTTTCTTTTTTGTTTGTTTGTGGGGTTTTTTAAAGTGTGTCTGTTTTTCTAAAATGAAACTACCTGCCATAACTACAAGGGAAGGTCATTCCAACATTAGCAAAGCAGAAATCAGTTGCTCCTCTGCTGCTGTACACACCACACTGTATTAGACCCACTATTGAAATGCAGTTGGCTGACAATAGGCAGCAACACAAAGAGCTGTCTATCAGTGTGGCTCTTTGCAAGAATCATTGCAGCTCTTCATTGTTAGGAAATTTAAAGGAGCAGACCATCCTGTCCTCAGGGAGGATGCATGAAGCTACCACACTGTAGGCTGTGCCAACAACAGGTGCATCGATGCTAACAGGCTAATAACATTCATCCACAAGCATAGTCTGTCACAGATGTTTGTGTCCTGTACAAAAAAAATCCCAAAAGTAAAATAGCACATTTCTTAAAAAAAAGAAAACTTTTCACAGATTCCAAATCCATAATTTTGGCTTTAAATTAGGGCTGGGCGATATGACCCAAAATTCATATCTCGATATTTTTTTTAAAGCCATAAAGTAAGAACAAAAAGAGAGTTCTTAGTCAAAGCTGTGTCACAGATGTCACACAGGCACTTTTAGCAACATACAGCATAGATGTACATAAAATTTACTCAAAAATAAATTATGAGCATTTATTAAATAATAATGCTCCATAAATAAAAGAGAACAATTTTGTTTTTGTGCATAACAAAAAGCTCACAATTGTGCAGTCAAAATGTAAACTAACAGACACTGAGCATAATAACAAGGGCAGATTTCACAGCTGCTCTGTTCCCAACTTCTACTGTGTGACTGACAGCCTACAGTTTGAAATCCTCTTTGTAACCACGTCTCTTAACAGGTGCCATTTATGGTCCTTATACACAGTAGGGTAATAATACGTTGAAGCACAGTACGTATCACTCCGCGAGGCTCCTCGGTAGCCTTAATGCTCCAACAATCCATCAAGCGCTGCAGCTCCATAGCTTACCAAAGTCGTACTAAAACATTTTTTGACAGATTGCTGAGCGCCGTGTTCCACATAAAATCGGTTCGCGGCCATCAAGCACAACCAGAATTCATACATAAGGCGCGCTGTCAACTTTTGAGAAAACAAAAGGATTTTAGGCTGTGCAGCGCCTCTGGGCTGCATGGCGTTAGCGTGGTTAGCTCGTTAGCGTGGTTAGCTAGCTAACACGTTGACGGCGTCCAGCCCCACGCACGGGGCGATGCGCAGTAACTCGTTAACGGAGATTTGCCGTGTCCATCTTGTCGCTGCAGGTGAAGCGATGGGGGAGGAGGGGGAGTTGTGTTCAGTGAAGGAGGGGCGAGGCCGAGTAACGTTGCGTAGACAAAAGTGGACGAAAGAGAGGCAAACTTGCAGCTCCACAAGTATAGTTATAACATAACATAGACTATATCGATATAAAGGATATTGTCACATCTTATATCTCGTATAAAAATATATCGATATTTTTTAAAAACTCGATATATCGCCCAGCTCTACTTTAAATATTTAATTCTTATCTCTGGTTTTGACGTTTTTAACCGCATGTAAAAGAGACTCTACATCTGTGTGACACTAGTAAATGTTTTTCTTTACTACCCGTGAAGCAGTTTGCACCACTAAAGGAAAAAGCTACGTCAGAAATATAAACCCCATTTCTTTGAAGATAACGTTTGTTTTTCTTTCCATAATTCTCTTGGTTTGCTATTGTGATCGGTGTCCACTCAGGACATTTAGTCCAGCAGAATTTATCATCAGCATTTATGCAACAAATTCTGCAGACATCAGTTCGCTTGACTTTTGCATGAAAAATCTCTTTTCATTAGAAACATTAGTTGAAGGCCACTGACTTCAGTATTTATTGAGGCTCTGATGTTAAACTGGTTAAGCTGACATGATAAACAGTGACTCTGTGTAGCCTAAAGACACCGCAGGCCAAACCAACAGCAACACGAAGGGACTCATACAAACACTCGAGCAACGGAAGATCCAACTGTCAAATGTTCCCTTTGCACCATTTCCAGGAACATATTGTGAATTAGCTACTTTACAAAATCTTTTAAAGCTTTGCTGATTGACTTCTGGTGAGATTTTTGCTACAATGTCTCTTTTACAACAAACTAGACAGATGGGCTCATGTGAATCTACACCGCCAAGAGAAGAGAGTGTGAAATTTGAAAGGTCAGTGCGACAGAATCCAGCCTTGTTTTGTGGTGTTAGCAATGTTCTAACTACATTAACATTCACGTTGATGCGCAAACTCAACAACTTGAAATGGCTTCGATCCAATGCTAGCTGCCAGTCATGTGAATATTTTTGCTCCAGTTACAAACTTAAATCTGAAAAAGTGGAATATCGAGTCCAGCCTAGTCTAGCTGCCCTTTTTTTCTCTGTTCTAGACCAATAGTATAATCACCCTTTCCTTGGATAACTCAGGCGTCCCCCCCTCACCTCTCTCCCTTCGGTGGGCAGACGTCGCGGGTGCTCTTTCGCCTCCCACCCGCGGCGGCAAGAGAGTGGCAGGCCGGGCGGGCGCGGCATCAGAGCAGACGGGCAGCAGGATGGGCGGCGGCAGTGTTTTTCGGCAGCAGTTTTGGTGAGAGTCGACTGGCGCAGGAAGACGTTAAGGAGCTTCAGCAGCAACGGCAGGACCATGGTCCTCAACGGCAGCTCACCGCAGAGGGGTCAGGGTCAGGGCGGCCCCCGGGGTTTCCAGGACCGCCTGCAGTATGAACCAACTCTGTGACTTCCTTACGTAGTGTTGGGATGACAAGGATGTCAGTGTTCAGAGGCAGTCCACAAGGAGTAGCATGGCATGGACTGAGTCTCATGCCTCGAGATGATGTCAGAAGTCACATGAAAGAGAGGAGATCATGCCATTCCCCTGCTTCCTGGGTACAGCTTATCCTCTTCGCTCATAGGATCCTTTTCCCTCGGGCTCAAGAACGGAGGGCGTCACATGCAGCTATTCAACAGCTTCCACCCTGATGCAACTGAGCCCCAGCTCGCTTTCTGCTCTGCTTTCCCTCTGCAAGGCTCAGATCAGTCCTCAGCTGCCCAACGGTTCCCTGTTAATCTACTGCCGGCATCACTCCGTCCTTTGTCTTACTACATCTCAATGAGTTTCTTCCACTGTCCTCCACTTCTGCAGCATTCCTCTTGACGGGTGTCTGGCTGTCAACTCCTCGCAATCTTTGAATAAATCAGCATGCAACAGGGGAGGAGAGAAGAGGAGAGAGATGGAGGATGGCAACAGGAGAGTCGGTTTCTATCAGTTGTAGATGGACCCACGATGCTGTTCAGCTGCTGCTGGTATTACTACTACTGTGAAACAGAGTGGCAGAGAGAAGGAAGAGAAAATGCATGTTCCAGGAGGTGTTTCGCTGAGAGAGGAAAAAAAACCTTCCGCACAAAAGATATGAGATGCTGTGCTGAGGATAATCAGAGAAGAAGAGTTGTGGGAGAGAGAGATACTCACAGCGTAGTGAGAGAGAGAGAGAGCGAGAGAAAGCATGGGAAAAAATGACATAAATATGCATGCAGTATAAAGACGCAGTGTTAGAAGTACTGGTATTTTGTCATAGGTTATGTTGCCCCCCACGCACACACACTGAGACTCACCTTCAAATATTATGTAATCTAGTGGAAGACTACGAGGACGCTGACCATAACCTAACACAATAAATGATGAAGAGCACGTGTTGCCCAAAACTTATTATGGAGGCGCACTCAGAGCCCAAACCGCACAAAGGGACACGACGTACAAATGAGGTTTGTCAGTATTTGTAACCTAAAGTTCCTTTAGCATGTAACATTTTCACAGTGGCCATCTATTGGCTGGCTTGGCAAGACATTAACCTAACAACAGTCTACCTTATAATTTAGCTAATTTGGCTAACATGTCAGCTAACTCTCAAACTTCTCAAACTCAAGTGAAACACATGCAAATCATGTGCGCAGCAGCCTGAGTGAAGTCACCCATTGGTTTGTGAAGACTCAGCATTTTGGCCTCTGCCGTCTCTTGTTTTGATGAGTCCAAGGAGCTTACCATGCTCCACTGCAATAATTAAGACCAGTGTTGGTCAAGTTACTTAAAAAAAGTAATCAGTAACTAATTACTGATTACTTCCCCCAAAAAGTAATCCCGTTACTTTACTGATTACTTATTTTCAAAGGTAATTAATTACTTAGTTACTTTTTAAAAACACGATTTACAACCTGAATAGGTGATAAAGTGATAGATCTTTCAGCCCAATTCTACTTTTTCTACATAATCCATCATACAAAATGTAATCAAATGGAAAAGTCTCTTTTTAAAACTTGTTTTATTAGTTTTAATCTTTTAACTTTATGCAGCAAGCAAAAATTTATTAAATGCAACATTCACTGACAGGAAGAAATTTGTTTAATATTTAAACCTATTTTCTGCACATTCCAGCACATAAAATAAAATATTTTTTGTGTGTTTACACTCAGTCTTTCAAATAGATGCAAGTAAAACACAGCAGAAAATAAATAAAATCAAAGACTAGCGGTCCTGTTGCTCTATTTTCACCTGTAAAGCAGGAGTGGGGTAGGCGGAGGTTTACCCTGGTGCAGGTGTGCTGCAGCGGTCAGTGGAAGAATCCGCGAGTTTCTCTGTGAGTTTCCCATCACGTCGTAGCTACTCGGTGCTTGCTCGGAAGTTTAGGGTTTTTTTCGCTGTAAAAAGAAGTTTTCTTCCCACGCACAACGGACACTAATGTTTTTGTCACTTTTTATGGAATCAAACTCAAAGTAAGGTCAGTACTTCCACGCTTTAAACGCTGCACGCTCATACTCTCTCTGCACTCGATATATGATCCATTGTTGATCTGCACACAGCTGTTGTCACGAACGTCGCACTCGCTTACGTCACTGTCATGAGACATTCTCGCAAAAAATCACGGTTTTAGTAACGCAGTAACGCAGCGTTCCTACAGGAAAGTAACGGTAATCTAATTACCGTTTTTGCAATAGTAATCCCTTACTTTACTCGTTACTTGAAAAAGTAATCAGATTACAGTAACGCATTACTGCCCATCTCTGATTAAGACTAAAACTTACAAAATGGACACAATGTTGTGCTCAACAAGACTCAGTGCCATAAAATAATTCTCAAATCTTTGTGCAAGGTAGCAAATTTGTTATTTTCTGTACAAGCCGACTATCAGCGAGTTGGTACTGCTGGCAAACCAACCAAAGAAGAGAGAGTCTTCATACTTTCTCTACAGCTGAGGAACTACAGACCATGCAGATTACTTTATTATGTCAACAGTAGATGGACTGATTCTTATAAATGGTCAGTGTTGGGGAGTAACGGAGTACATGTACCAGCGTTACGTATTTAAAATACAAAATATGAGTAACTGTATTCTGTTACAGTTACAGTTTAAATAGGTGATAATTAGAATATAGTTACTTTGTTGAAATAAATGGATTGCACGGCGGTCTTTTCCTGTTTCATATGTTAGACTATCCCCTCTCTAATTTTTGTAACGCACTGCCGGAAACCCAAACAACACACACAATAGCAGGCTCTAATGTTGGTGGTGTCAGTTACACAATGGACCCAGAGCCAGCACAACAGAGCCAGCAGTGCATGGGCAGGAACGCATTTCTTTCTTGGAAACTCTGACACCGCTTCATATTTAAAGAAGAAAGGGATGAAATCTGACCCAATGCAAACTCTGTTTGCAGCAACCAAGCTGCTCTCAATGTCAAAAGACTCCAACCTAAAGAAACATCTGGAAGTCTTTTTTTAAAAACTAACGTTAGCCTACTGCAGCTAGCTTGTTTTATATGTGGTAGCTACCTGGGTTATGTGTCTCTTCAGTATATATTCGATGTACTGCCACTGAGCAAACATTGTTAGCTGGTGTTAGATGAAGTTAGTTCATAGACTGCAGCCTGTTAGACTTGATGGTAGCATTAACACCCTGCTAGCTACAAATAATCATGTGCAGTTCTGAAAGCAACTTTCCAGCTAACGTTCACACACATTCATAATCCGATAAATGGAGAACAACTTGGGGTTATTAACTTGCCTAAGGATATTTGGCGTGCAGGCTGGGGGTGCCATGGATCGAACATCTGATTGGAAGGTTGACTGAACCACCAACCTTCCAATCAGCAGAGGACCTGCTCTACCTCCTGAGCCACAGCCACCCCTAGCAGGACAGTTCGAACTAATGTGGCTAACACTTAGTTTAGTAGTGTTAGCCACATTAGCATTAGTTTAGTAGTGTTAGCCACATTAGCATTAGTTTAGTAGTATTAGCCACATTAGCATTAGTTTAGTAGTGTTAGCCACATTAGCATTAGTTTAGTAGTGTTAGCCACATTAGCATTAGTTTAGTAGTGTTAGCCACATTAGCATTAGTTTAGTAATAGTAACTCTAAGTAGATAAATGAGGACTCTTTGTGCTTTAATGCAAACTAATCCAAGCCAGATTTCCATGGAAGCACTTCCTGGTGGTACTCACTGCACATCCTCCTCTAAGGTCAACGCACCGTTTCACAGTTTGAAAGACTATAACCTAGATTTACATCAAAATTCAAAGTTCTGACTTTAGTCCACCTCTCCACTAAGTTTCATGAAATTCAGCAAAGTTCAATAATCTCACTAACACCGAGGAAAACAAAGCCGTTTTGCTTTTCCTTTCATTTATGTAATATAGTGACTTCTGTACAAGTCTTTCTTTGTTCTGGTCAAATTCTGGCTCAGATATAAATGGCTGAACTCGAGGGGGTTGTTAGATTTATGGTGTGTAACCAGTGCTCAAGGGGACGTGATTTCAGATTGAGGATGGAAACAGCTGTTGCAGTGATTTTCAGTCGGAGAGAAATTATTTCTTTAAACCTTTTTGAAATGCTGCATCTGTAAACAACACTTCAAAGTCACTGACAGTTGGCATTTACTTGCTCTGCACCACATTTTGCATGATTGAAATTTAAAAAATGCAACTTTTCCACTAAAGACTCTGAAACAGAGCAGAATGAGTAATGCGATATATTTCCATAGCTGCTAGACTAATAACTATACCACAGTCACATGTGAAAATCAAAAACCAAGAGATATTGCTAATATACCCTGTATTATTCCCAAAATATCCGTTTATTGACACTAGAGGCTTGTAGACAAAGACAGTTGAGTTCGAGAGAGAATGAGAGGATTTTTGCCCATTGCCGGACTGGGCTGTTTATTGGGGCAGAAACAGCAGCCAGTATTAATGCAATATTCCCCAGTTCACTGGTTCTGCCTTGGAAACAATGCTGTGATGGGACAGACAGAGAGCAGGACGGCCAGACGCTGCTTGACGAGACGAAAACAGACAGTATGAAGAATTCTTGCTGGACTTGTAGTAGCTGGCGATGTTCGTGTTGGCAGAGGTCGAGTGCGTGGCTCTTAGGGAATTATTTACCCGCAAGAAATTGCTGTGACAGTTACCCACACTGCTCCCTGTCCACATTTATATATGACGTGCATGTACGTATGTGCACATACTGTGCCCACAGTGACAGGTGAGAAAAGTGCGTACAGTGTACCCACGTTTAAACACACACACGATACTAGTAAAGGTTAAAAGAGCAGTAAGCTGAACGTTGGCGCCTTCAGGCGAGCAACTTCATTATGCTCTGCTAGGAAAAATCATCCTTTCTTGCCCAGTGTTGTGCCACACAGGCAGACGCTCTCAGGCATTTTCAACCAGAGCCTCTCATTAACCATTCATGCTCGTTTGATTTTGCCGAGCTTGTTGTGGCCTGGTGGGAGGAACGTCTTGGGTTCACTTCTCAGGGCAAATATTTGACCTGGTTGTCATGGCATGTGCATTTACTTTATCCCTGATTGTTAGGAGAGTGGTGTTTCCTACAGCGTGTTAATGGCTGTGTACTTTACAGCCTCACGTGTATTTAAGATGCTCAAAGGTGCACGAGTCCTGCAGCAGGTGAACACATGTGTTAATGCATGCGTTGTGTTCTGCAGCCTCATGTACGAGTAACAAAGGGAGAGCGAGAGTGTGCAAGCACAGATTCATAATCAGGACCCAGCTGGCTGAGCCATAAATTAAACTGACTGTGGACGTGATGGGCTGCTACTGCCACTTATAGGAACTGCACCTGCACACACACACACACACACACACACACACACACACACACACACACCTCCTCTAATTAATGATTAGCAGGAAGCCTGCATGAATAGATGTTAGTATGTTCTCAACTCGTCAGTGCTTCTCTCCAAACTAATTTACCTCGTGTGTGTATGTGTGTGTGTGTGTGTGTGTGTGTGTGTGTGTGTGTGTGTGTGTGTGTGTGTGTGTATGTGTGTGTGTGTGTGTGTGTGTGTGTGTGTGTGTGTGTGTGTGTGTGTGTGTGTGTGTGTGTGTGTGTATGTGTGCACTGATTTCTGAGTCGCTTGGTTTAAGTGGTGGTTTAAGATAATTACCCTCCAGTTAGCTGACTGACTGGTTTACTAACTGACTGGAAACTCAGCCCCTGGTTGGCTGCCTGCCCTCTATGTCAGCATAGCTCCTGACTCCAGGGGTAAATAATACTCTAGGTTTTCTGGGACAAAGCATTCCCCCCACCCAACACACATGCGCACGCCACATGACAACACGACTTCATCTCTTTGGTTTAAGTGCAAAACAACCCAGAAAACACATGTTGTTGGACCAAGGAGAGGAGAGAGGATGAAGAGGACTTCAGCACTGCTGTTTCTTTTTTTTTTTACATATGGGGAATAGGTTGCCAGGATACAGTGGAGAGAAACTCCCATCTAAATTTAAACCTGGCGAGGAGGAGTGAGAGAGAAGCCGGTGTAGCTCGGCGTGTAGAGATGAAAGCGTGAGACGAGCGTAGAGAGGTGAAAGAAATACGAGGGAGAAAAGAGACGAGGGCGAAGGGTGAGGAAGAGAAGGCTGGAGAGCTAAGTGAACACACACACACACACGCACACACACACGCACACACACACACGAGAGAGAGAAAGAAAGTAAACCTCTTAAAGCTAAGCCCTCAAACATGGGCTGCAAAAGGAAAGAAATGTATATGTCAATGTGTGTGTGTGTGTGTGTGTGTGTGTGTGTGTGTGTGTGCGTGTGCGTGTGTGATGGTGAATTCTAGAAAAACTCACAGACCAACCATTCAAATGGCTCCACACTCACAAACACACACTCCTCGTGCCTATGGTACAACAACTTTTCTCCGTGCCCCTGGTACACTGCGCAGAAACACCTTGCCCCACACACTCACACACACACTCACACACACACTCACACACACACTCACACACACGCACACACTCACACACACACACTCACACACACACACACACACTCACACACACACACATGTAAACAGTGCCCCGAGTGAGACGTTTGTTACTACAGGGCAACAAATCAATGGTGTCATTGATGAATGGCTTCGGTCTGCAGATGAAGCGCAGCATGAGGATGTACAGTGCAACAGCGAGCTGTGCTGGGACTGTTTCTATCTGGGAGCCAGCAGCTCCCCTCCCTGGCCGGGAAATCATAGCACAGCGAGTGTCTGCATCGCTGTGACGGCCCGGGGAAGGTGATGGATTTCCGTCATGGTGGTTCTTTTTACGGCTTCATCTTTGTCTTATTTTCTCTCAGCTCGTTTGTTTTCTTTGCATCTCTGTGTGTGCTCACGAGGCCTCACTCATCCTTCTGCTGTTTGGTGACACACTGAGATAAGGGGGCTGGCTCTCAATTTGTATAAACTCTCTAAAAATCTTGTTGTAGCATGATGGGTTGTGCTCAATAAAGGATAGAACATCTAAATGTGTTCCTGGCAAGATGTCCCTCTGACGTCTCAGTGCTGTAATGGCAAACCTGTCCCCTTAAATGGGCAATAAGAGAGGCATCACTTGAGCTATTGGACTAATCGAAGGGCACTTAAGGTGGATTCCCAGAGGGAAATAGCAAGCAGAGTTTTTAAAATGACTAATGAAAAAGGAGCATCATCAAAAATGTCTGGGGCTGCTGTTTACATGGACTGGGTGAGCAGCATGGAGAAACCTGAACAAGCTGCCAGACCACCAGAGACGACTTTCTTTAGCAGTTTTCATAGTTGGCAGCTTTGCAAATGCTGTGACGTCACAACTGCTGGCACATTCTGCACTTTGGATGCATGCAAAGTGATTACAGAGCTGTGATTATATCACAACTCACCAACCGATGTGCTGACTATAAGCGAGGCTTGACCTTGGTGACTTAGGGTGGAGTGCCCACTCCGGGTGAGGGAAAGTTCCTGCCCCAAGTGGAGGAGTTTAAGTATCTCGGGGTCTTGTTCAGGAGTGATGGGAGAAGGGAGTGGGAGATCGACAGACGGATTGGTGCTGTGGCCGCAGTGCTGTGGCCGCAGTGATGTGGACGCTGTACCGGTCCGTCGTGGTGAAGAGGGAGCTGAGTGTAAAAGCGAAGCTCTCAATTTACCAGTCGATCTACGTCCCTACCCTCACCTATGGCCACGAGCTGTGGGTAGTGACCGAAAGAACGAGATCGCGGATACAAGCGGTATTTTGTCTAGTGTCAATTATATCATCAGTTATATCGTTATCGCAAATTTTCAAATGTATATCGTGATAAATATTTCTGGTCATATCGCCCTGCTCTAGTGGTCACACAGATAGACCACAACTTTTATGAAGAAGGTTATTCCCATCTCTATGAAGGAGTAAGTAAGTAAGTAAAACTTTATTTAAACAGCACCTTTCAAGATAAAATCACAAAGTGCTTCACAGAAGCTAAAACCTAAAAATAAAAATCAACCAAAAGCAAGTTTAAAAAGAGTTTTTAGCTGTTTTTTAAAAGCGACCGCTGAGTCCACAGATCTCAGGCTCAAAGGGAGACAGTTCCACAATCTGGGGGCCACAGTTACAAAAGCTTTGTCGCCTTTTGTTTTCAGCCTCGTGTGTTGGACAGCAAGCAAGCCCTGGTCACCTCAGGGACCTGCTGGGAATGTATGGACGTAAAAGTTCACTGATATATGTTGGTGCTTGTCCATGCAGAGCCCTGAAAGTCAAGGTCAAAACCTTAAACTGGATTCTGAATTTAACGGGGAGCCAGTGAATCAGCAGGGGTGTGACGTGGGAGGACTTGGAGGACTTGGTCAGAAGCTTTGCAGCAGCGTTCTGAACGACTTGCAGACGCTCCAAAGAGGCTTTACATAAACAAGTAAACAAAGAATTACAATAGTCCAGACGAGATGAAACAAATGCATGAATGACAATTTCTAATATGAGCGCGATACAACGGGACTCAGCTTAGCAATGTTTCTCAAGTGATAAAAACAAACCAAAGATTTTACATGGGCATCCAAAGTCAGAGCTGAGTCAATACTAACACCAAGGCTCCTGATAGACGGTTTTGCGAAGGAAATGGCAAGGTCGTGTCACGGAGAATGTAGCTAGGCAGCACTGGATGTTATTCTGTAGGATGACTTCAGAAATGAAGAAGATGAAGTCGGTGAACGCAGAGGCAAGGATTAAATGGTGGAAACTGAAGAAGGAAGAACCATGGGCAGAGTTTAGGAAAGAGTTGAGACAGGCCAGAAAGAGCCAAGAAGGTGTTTGGTGTGCCTCCATCCTCTGGATAGAAGAAAGAGGACAAGGAGACTTAATGGTGCAAGAAAGATTCAAAGGAAGAGCAAAGAAAAAGTAAGACAGTTGGATAGTCGGTGTTAAAAATGCAGACTCCAGAAACCAGTGGGTATCATGATCATGGCTGCTTCCTACTATTATTTACAGCCTGTGCATATCACCGGGAGTAAGAGAAATTAGAGTTTCTTCTCTAAAGCTCCCGTAGAGTTTAAACGTATGAAACCAACGTCTTCCATGTTCAAGGACGCATAATTGAAATCCTTCCTTTAGTCCTCACAACATGTGTCATGGCTCTTTTAGTCACAAGGACGCCTGTAAGCAGTCATCATCAATATGATGTCTACCACTTCCTAAGCAGCCTCCCAGGGTCGTGTAAGCGTCAGTGCTACACATTAAGTTGATGGATTAACCGTGTGGCACCTGGATGAAGACATCCATTATAAGTCATGACTAAATGAGTGAACTACCCCTTTCGGCTGCGTTCAGGTGTTGAAGGTGGGATGTGAAGGGCACGTCGTTAAGCACCTTGAGGCGGCTGTTGTTGTGGTTTGGTGCAGTATAAATAAAGGTTCACTGGGATGTGAAGGGTGTGGGTTGAAGGGCCTTCAGGTGTATTAAATTAGCATCAATGGAATTACAGAAGAACACGTGAGACGCACGAGATGGGAGCTTTCTGCTTCCTTCCTCTTGTTATTTGGAAATTATTATCTCCAATGTTTGTGGAGTGAGGAACCACGACTCAAGATCGACTGGGCTGCATGAGCTGGCCCCAAATCTCTAGGGTATAGACAGCGTGACTGGAAGACGGATTCATGGCTCCCATCGAGGGTCTAGCAAACCTGGATCTGTCCAGGTAAGCTAACACTTCTTCCACCTTGGCCCACCCATTAAGGAGGAGCTAGGGTACATACAGACATCAGGTAACACTGACTATTACCTCATAATAATCATAATGTTAGGCCTGATTGGTGTATATGCATACATGCTTACCGTAATTGTCGGGCTATAAGCCGCTACTTTTTGCACAAGCTTTGAACCCTGCGGCTTTTAGTCAGGTGCGGCTTTTCTATGGATTGTCCATGCTATTTGTGATATCGTAAGAGGATTTGTGTTGTTTGTTCCGCTGTTGTACGGCACTACGTTGCCTGGCGGAAGGATCGGGGTTCAAGAGTGGTATGTTGGTCACATGTCCGTCCGCCAGGCAATGTAGTGCCGTACAAGTAGCACGAAAAACAAACTTCAAAGTAGCGCTACGCGTTCAGCGGGAGGCGTGGATGATGAGCGGCGATAAACTTGCGAAAAGGAAGTTATGCTCAACTCCACCAGTGGATTCTGACAGCGTGGAAAAGTGTGGAAACATCCATGATCACCAACGGATTTCGAAGGGCTGGACTGCTGCATGATGGAGACACCGCCACGGCCCTTCTGAGGGTGTTCAACTCTGACACTGACAACGAGGATTTGTTTGGTTTTGAAAGTGACAACGAAGGAAAGGAGCTGAGAGTGGATGATGAAGCCATCCTGAGCCTGTTTGTTTCCGACACTGGAGAAGAGGACTTTGGTGGTTTTAGTGCAGGAAGAAGAGAAAGATGGTGGTGAATGACTGACTTTTCTTCTTGTTAAAGCCGTGTCACTGCACCTGAGCCTAAAAGGTAGGCCGAATCTATTTTTCTGGTGTGCTGTAGGTTATTGTTATGTACTACATTTGTTACTCGTTTATGAAGCACAGTACATGTTTCGTACTTGTAATTACCGCTACTTGTACATATACCTAAAAAGTTATGCAAATATGTACCCGTAACTTGTTTTTCAAAATATTAATAAAAGGGGTGTGTCTCCAAACAGCCATCTCTTTCCTGACAATTCCCTTTGTGCATATTCTCTCACATATGATAAGTCAACATTGAAACACCTGCGGCTTTTAGTCAGGTGCAGCTAATGTATGTACAAAACAGGATTTTCCCCTGATTTTAGCTTGTGCGGCTAATATTCAGGTGCCTTTGTAGTCCGGGAAATACGGTACTTTGTAAGGAAACATGCCTGAAGTTAGGACCCACAACGTAAGCAAAACCAGACAAAGAGGACATACCTTTGCATATCAAAGCTACAGGTGTTACATGCTTCACTACTGATTAAAATGCTTCATAAACCAAGGCTTTTTTAACATACATTAAGAATGTGTCATGTAACCACACCTGGGCCCAATCATCCATGCGTTTATTGGATCACATTGTCCTGGACAAGTTAGATGAATGATCAAACATGGACGTGCTTAAAATAGTCAGTAAATATGCAGATTTGACTGCCATCTAGCAAAGAGCCCACAGGT
Organism: Neolamprologus brichardi; assembly: GCF_056152115.1. NCBI lineage: Eukaryota > Metazoa > Chordata > Actinopteri > Cichliformes > Cichlidae > Neolamprologus > Neolamprologus brichardi. Next base: position 3,859,934 of record NC_142112.1, read on the forward strand.
CCAGCTTTGACGTAATTCATGGTGATGAAGCAGATGGAGTGTGCCACGAAGTCAGACAGGCTCCAGTGTTTAAAATAGCACTTTGTTGGAAACATGGAGCAGTGTAAGCACTTTAGTGCAAAGGTCTGTGAAACATTAAATATTTCATTTTAGGAATATGTCCAGCAGCCCGAGGAGTTCACACAGAACGGGAAAAAACCCCTCGATCGGATTTCTAAGCAATGTCTTACACTTATGCACACACAAATAATCCCACATGCACCACCCACCCACACTCACACACCCAGACAGACACTGGAAAGCTAGGATTCATTCAAATTCATATTCACGCTCCTTGGCCTGGGAGGAAACTGGGCATCCTTTATCACAGGCAAGAAGAACACTCACTACAAGTAATTCATGTCAGGTCTGCTCTCATATTAGTCTGATGAATTGCCCAAATAAGAAGGACTAGAACATCGTGTGAGTGGATGTGTTCGCTCATAAATATTCCCTTTAAAAACAAACCAAAACAAACCAGTGAGGGGTATTGTTGAGCCGTTGGAGTGTCAGTCAGAGATGCACATATCTTCTGTTAGGCGTTGTTGAGTGCGTGGGTGGCGGGCTTTTTAGCAGAGTGTTTGTTCCTGGCTTTTGCACTGTGTCTCATAATGTGATGTAACCAAGGGTTGATAACTTAACCTAAACCACAGAAGTGGATGAGCAGTTAAGCCCCTCGTCCACTCTCGCTCATGCTGTACGAGCTGAAGTATGTGCTCAGATTCTCCAACACAAACAATCACAGCATTAGCTCCTTTTCAACCTCGATTGCAATTGATACGTTTCACTTAATGTTGTTCGGTAACTACCAACGCCAGCATATTTATTGGGTGGATTATGAGACTGCAGCACTAAGTGGATCCACGTAATTTCCCTTAAATCTTTTAAATGATGAACAGATTATGAGAAATCCTTTTACATAAAACAGCTGTTTTGTAGGAATAACGAGCCTAATTCATGGCGACTGTGTAGCTGAGCTAAATGGGCCCATGTGTCGTCGTATGTGGGCACCTGAAGGTGATGGATAGCTCCGCCCACCTCAGAGTCATTTGTTGCTTTGATGAAGCAACTTTCATCCGCAGCAACAAATCAGATTCCTGTCGCCGAGGGTGATAAACGGCTGCAGCGGCGATGTTCCTCTGCGACACGAGACCTTGGCCAACAACCTACCCAGAGGAGAGAAACTCTACTTTAAAGTCAGCTGAGACGACCTCCCACCAGGTTAACCACTGACCTGCTGGCAGACAAGAAGAGGAATCCTGCCAGAAAACATGAGATGAAAATCTCATGCCCATAATTGTTCAGAAAATAACCCTCTCCTGGGACTAAACTGTGATTGGAGCCCAGCATTTAACGCGATATAGACCAAAAACAACTGGAGAGGCTGCAAAACTACACTTAATTTACTTGGTGTTGGGCCCTGAAGCACAAAATCGTCTTTGGATGACTGTGAAGAGCCTCGTGCTGGTGCTAAATGCTGTCAATGAGCAGCACTTAGAGAAAGAATAATGAATGGAGGCAAACAGCGATACAAGTCTCAGAGCTCATTAAAAGCTGCGCACACTGCCCGGCTTCAAACTTTCCTCAAACAGGTATCAAAACAAGAAGAATGGCAGCAGACTGTCATGTGAATTGTTGGAGTTTAGAGGTGCAGCGATCCACTAATTGGGCTTGTGTAGCTGTCCTCTGGGAACATTTCATTTGTTGTTGTGTGTGAGACGCTGTAACACAATACCGCACGTTGGCTGACAGGAGTGAGACCTCACAACGCTGATTATAGCTCGCACGCCCTCAGGTGTTCCTGCACTACTGGGAAAATATCAGGATGAGGGAGAGAGAGGAGGAGCAAAGCATGGCTTTGACGGCGTTGGAAGTGAGATCATTTCTCACCTTTTATCATCTCCGTGTCGCTAATGCTGCTGGCTAAAAAATGGATGTAGGGACGCGCTGAGAGGGGAGTGTCATTTCCACACAGGAACAAAGTCAATCAAAGTGACGGCGGCTGAGATGGAGAGATGTACAGAGAGAGGAAACCAACCACATTAAATAAATAATATTCCTGCTGCATCCTTGTCAGGTTGTCAGGAATACCTCACACTCTGGGTTTGTACAAAGAGGGTTTTTGTACTTTTGTAAATCATTTCTGTTATTAAGCTGTTCCTAAAGCTGTGATTCATCTTAAAACACGCCAATAACAGTGACTGAGGAGAGCAGACTCTGCCAATGAAAGCAAACCTTTATTGACAGCAATTCAAAAAACACACAGAAATGCTGGGCGCTCATAAAGCAGGGTGAACACGGGAAACAGCCTCCTGTCGCAGGGCTAACACGGAGACAGACAACCAGATGGTGGATTCAAAGTCAGAACCCTCTTACTGTGAGGCATCAGTGCGAACCACCATTGAAAAAAATTATTTTATGACAGTTTAGATGATGTTTAAACACAAAGTCCTACAGTGAGTTTATCTCCTCCTTTCTTGTTTATCGTGGTGACTAATCAGTGCGACCCCGGCCCAGCACGTCTAACATTGAAGTAACTTTGGAAGATCTCAGCCTCGGATCATAAAGATAAAGCCTGAGTCCTTACAAGATCAAGTTTGCCTGAAAGTTTTTATTTTATTGTATTTTTTTAATTACTTGATAAAGAAAAAGAATTTATGCGGTTGTTAAGTGATGACGTGACGAATCCTGCTTCCAGGCCTAAAGTAGTTTAATATGGCTTTTGTGTTGTTAACATGTTTAATGTTTTGTATTTTCTTCTATTTAATCACAAAAAGCTCCTAAAACAGTCAGTGATCACTGTTGACCTCCCTCGGCCTTTATTACCGCTAATCATTTATTTAAGCTCAGTTTTTAAAGCCTTAGGATGTAGCTACAGCCCAGCCCATGCAGCAGTATATGAATGACTAACCTCGTATTGTAGATGGATTATCTCAGTTGTTCTCCTGGCTGAAGTTTGGTCCTTTTACAGCATCCTGCCATGAGATTACATTTGTTCCTGACCACCGAGAACACTCACGTTAACTTTTATCGAGTGGAAAAAAAGTTAGCTTGTTTATATTATGCTAACATAGCTGTGTCGCTAGCGGTCACGTAGCACATCATTATATAGCAGCTAGCCAAACTTCAGTAACCCAAAAACGTCACTGCTGTTTAGTTTTCTGTCTTCATTTATGTTGGAAGTGATAACAGAGCTGTACGTGTTAATTTGTTTCCAAAACCCCGCAGTCAGGACATGCTATATTGTATTTAGATAGAAGCTAGCTAGCGAGCTAACTTCCTGCTAACTTCTAACTCCGTTAAATGTCATAAATTCCGTTTTCATGGATGCCTGGATGTTAAACTTAATTGTTACACCTGGTAGAGCAGAACGCTGATCATTTTATTAAAGATGAATGACTTTAGACAGTTTTTCAACTCTCAGTAATGCCATAGTGATCGTTTGATATATGGACCTGCAGCGGAGTTTAGGCCCAGACACGGCTAGTGACGTCAGACTGAACGACCGGATTACTTTTAAAAACGACCCCACTTCACTTTTACAGCCTACAACTTCTGCTGCACTGTGCTGAAAAATGTTGAAAGGTTTTAGAAAAGAAAGATTTAAGACGATGCAGGAAAATGGAGACATTAGGAGGGGAGAAAAATTAGACATCAAGTCTCAGTGGAAAGCTTTTTATACCTGATGCACCTTGTGTATTCACATAAAGACAAATTTACAGACACAGCAGGCGCACACTCAGTCAGGATGAGATCTTATCAGCCACAACTGGTAATGACATCCTAGCTATAGCTGGCTACATGAAAATGGATTTTTAACAGCTTGTTCAAAATTGAACCAAGTAAAAGCATTCGACCACAACAGCTAACCCACATCCCTCTCTATGTGCTCAAATATCAAGTAGCAAGACGGAGGCTGTATAGATTATTCTCATTATGATGGATTTGGCTGCTCTGTTTAGGGGTCGCCTCATATTCCAGACAGCTCTATGTGTCGCGGTTTAAGTGGAATTCCAGGAGAAGGAAAAACGAGGTGTGAAAAGAACAGAGTGCCTTATCTACACGATAAAATAGTTGTGACCGGTGTGTAATTATTGATACAATGTTCCGCGTTCCCATTCCAAGTTTGCTTCATCGGGATAAAGACGCCGACATGTTTGACAAGTTAGAGTCAAACACATCAAGTAACTTGAGCGAGACAGCGAGAGCTTCCAGGGACAAGTTGTCATCATCAGTACGATGTGGGAGGCAGCGAGACGGACTATTGATTGGATGTTAAGGGAGGGTATCTGCTGCCTTTGATGCCCGTGTAGCAGTGTTTCCATGTGTGGGTTTATTATGTGTAGGTGTGAGCGAGTCAGTGAGGAAGACAAGGATGCAGTACAGAGTGTAACCTGTCTGTGTGCTCAGAGACGAACAGAGAGTGAATGAGGCATGTACATCCACACCTCAGGTGTATGTGGAGGAAAACCCGAGATTACAACACATATACACAGCGACACAGACACACACTGAGCTGCTAAATAAATAAAACAGGAGATATACAGTATGAGGCTCTGCACCAGCGAGCTGGAACCAAACACAGCCGCACATCGTTCCTCAAATTTCAGACACGTACGAGCTGCAGCAATAACATCTTTCTGTTGTTATAATGAATCAAAGACTGTGATGAGCAAAGGCTTCCACACAGTGACTGACCCACAGAAATTGAGCACCAAACTCTTCTTGTTTTGTTCTTTCTTATTGGTTTTCTTTCTAAACTTGCTTTGTGGCTCAGCTTTACTGTTATCATCGCCTCCCACCGCAGCTGCAGACAGCACTTTCAGCCAATAATAGTCTGCATTTAGGTGACTGAGCACACAACAACACAGTGACATTAGCTTGCACCAAGTCTGATGGGACTGTAAGCTCTGTAGGTAGGAAGCCACAAGCCAAAATAGTGGACAAGAGAAGGTAAGCAGCAGCCAGAGCCTGCTGGTCAAACTGATTCATTAACAACTAGCAAGTGTTCATTTAAAAAAATCCTGTCCACACGTGCAGTTTGAAAAAATATCTCCGTCCACATGTAAACGCGGAAAACAAAATGTTGGCCAATCAGAAGTCTAGAAGCCGGGAGAGAATGACCAAACAGGGTTTTGTGCCCTCACAAAACTTTAAGTACTTCTGAAAAGTTTTTGAGGAAAGGCAGCTAATAGTGATGGTAAATTTGATTCTTTTTACTGAATCGAGTTTTAATGAGTCACTCACCAAAGTGAATCGGTTTTTTTGAGTCATTTGATTCACTGAGTCAGTTGACCAGAGAGTGCAAAAAATGTACATTTTCACTCAAACTTAATTTGTTTCTCTTTTTATGTAAATCCTACTGCTAAGATGAATGATTCTAAAAGAAAACAACTATTTTATAGAGCAAAAAAGAGCAAAAACATTTCTAAAATTAAGCAATTTCCTATCAAAATTGCTTAATAAACATTTATTTTATTTTATTTTATTTTATTAGTATTTTCCTTAAATGTGTTAAATATATATTTTCTCATCTAAATGTCCACTGAGCTGTGAGCCAGGGGGCGGTAATGCGCCTTAACACTGGTTGCAAACCAAGAAGAAGAAGCTGTGAGCCAGGAGGGAGGGGGTGAGCGAGTCCTGAGTGATTCGCTTATGCTTATGATTCAGCACAGGAAGGGAGGGGGTGAGTAGCTCAAATGTGCTGTTAGCATGTTAGCAGAGCGATGCTACTGTGAACTGAGGAGCTATTTTCTTGATGTGAGCTTCTACTCAGGGTTTTTTCTTCCAGTTCAGAGCAGAAATGCTTTTGTTACGATACTGGATGTTGTGTTTTTCTCCACAATTTTAATTATAAGCTAGATACATTGCTGCTAACAGCAACAGGGATGAGTCAGTTGGGCTTGTGAATCATGATTCACGAGTCAGTAAAGTGATTCTCGAGTAATGAACGATTCGTTCATCATTCGCGCATCACTAGCAGCTAATTTTGTCTTACTTTTCAAGTGCCTTCATCATTTCAAATGTTAATAACTAAAGACTTTTAGTTGGTGTAGACTCACAACTAAAGTATGAACACAATGCATACATAAATTTGATTTAAAAAAAGTAAATTTATTCAAAACCGACATCTGGATTTAGGTTGTGAGAGCGTCAGTGTTGCATGTGCTACTGCCAGTGTAACTACCGCCCCTCCCCCCTCTGCTCAGCGCAAAGCACAAGGCTCGGAGTGAAGCGGAAAAAGTGCGAGAGCGAGAGGGTGAGAGAAAGAAAAAAACAAACTATTTGGAGTCGGATCGCATCGTTCACTTCAGAGCTCTAAGAGCCGTTTCGTTTGTGACCGACACATCACTAACACAGCCAGGAAACCTGAGCGCAGAGTTTTACACGTAGTTTTTTGCTTTGTACCTGTAAGCAGACCTTAACAAAAAAAACTGTAACTTGTGTAAATATTTTTTACAAACACACAAATTCTCATCTGTAGATGCACAAACATAAAACTTTCACATATTTTGGTTTACAAGGTTACAAAACTCTGTTCACAAATACGCATTTGATTTACAAGAACAAATATTTATGACCACAATTTGAGCCCGTACCAGCCACCACTGTAGAAATCCATGTCGTGTAAACAAAAACGTGACTAAATCTCAGTTTTCAGTGACCCAAAACACCGTTTACGTGTGGACGAAAGGTGCAAACGCAGAAATACCCGTCTACGTGTGGACGTAGCCTCAATTCAGTTTTATTTATCCCACCGACAAGCTGCTTTATGTCGTAAGGTATAGACCGGACAATAATAGATTTAACTTTCAAAGCTAAAACAGTCGATCTCCCGTCATTTACATAGTTTTCAATGTAAACATTGAGCCAGTCCATTTTAGGGGAATGGGGCTGCCAAGTAAACAGAAACCTGTGAAACAAAGCAGTATGCTATCATTGTGCACAGATGCTGCAAACACTGTTCAGGTCTCACGGCTAAGACTGAACCCAGAAAAGCCGAGCATGAAACCAGATGTTCCAATAAAGTCAATAATTTGGCTGATTTCATTTACAGGAAATCATCTGTGGTGGATTCTAATGATGTGCTGCAGTAAGCAGTGACAGGCACTGATGCTGCATCTCTGCCAGGAAGCTGAGTCTGGCCACCATCGCCCAGGACTGCGTAATGAAAGCACAATATGGCCTCAGGTAAACGCACCTAAACGACCTAACGCTGCGTATATCAGAGCACTTAACCTACTCTTAAACACACGATCAAAGAATACGAGTGAATCATGAGAAAACTGATGAAGCTGAGAGTCAAGACACATTACTGCGCTCTCATTAACACCTGTAACAACCATCCGCTCTGACACGCCGCTTCTTTCATCAGTCATTTATAATACGATGCTTCATCTCCTTTAATAGAGCAGCATAACTGCTCGCGTACACAAAGCCCTCCCCTATTTCCTTTCTATTAAAATTGAGGGATTATGAAGTGAGCTTTGATTTCAGATACATGGAAAATTATCAGCCATACACCCCATAATATTACACCGGTGACACATGGCCTGCCAGCATTCTCAGCAGGGATTTCCGTCTTTAGGTTATTGATTCTGGAAATTAAAACTGTCGCCCAGAATGAATGAACGAGAATGGATCCGTGGATCTTTCTTCATCTTTTTTTTCTACAAACCAAAACGATAAAAATGCCTCTGCTTGTTTACTATCTTTGAAAGCCCACATAGGAAGTGTCCTCAGCTACCCTTGAACTTCAAAGTGTCAGTTTTCTGGCTCTCCCATCAGCTCCCGTCCCCGAAGAATCACCAGGGAAACCACCAGGGACGACAACGGCCATCCGATTGCAGAGATAAACAAAAACTAAAGAGAAGAGAAATGCAGGACCCCAGAGTGAGCGGAAAAACAAGCAAAGACAAACCGCCTTCCTCACTGGTGGTCACTTGCATGCATGCATAGACATGCAAGCAACATGAGATATTGATACAAGTGAAGCAAACCTTCATTAGCCTGAAGAAATAAAACAATCAGAGACCTGGTAAAAACTTTAGGATTGGCTGAAATAACAATCATTGGTGAGCATACCCCTTTCACAACACCTAACCAAGTCAAAAACACTCGTACGTGTATCACCGTCAGTGTCTACCTTCATAAAAGGTTTCGGCTTCCCTTCATTGGCTTCCTGTTAAATCCAGAATTCAAAATCCTGCTCCTCACATACAAGGTCTTAAATAATCAGGCCCCATCTTATCTTAATGACCTTGTAGTACCATATCACCCTATTAGAGCACTTCGCTCCCGCTCTGCAGGCCTACTTGTTGTTCCTAGAGTATTTAAAAGTAGAATGGGAGGGAGAGCCTTCAGTTTTCAGGCCCCTCTTCTGTGGAACCAGCTTCCAGTTTGGATTCAGGAGACAGACACTATCTCTACTTTCAAGATTAGGCTTCAAACTTTCCTTTTTGCTAAAGCATATAGTTAGGGCTGGACCAGGTGACCCTGAATCCTCCCTTAGTTATGCTGTGATAGGCGTAGGCTGCCGGGGATTCCCATGATGCATTGGGTGTTTCTTCTCACTCACTATGTGTTAACAGACCTCTCTGTATTGAATCATATCTGTTATTAATCTCTGTCTCTCTTCCACAGCATGTCTTTATCCTGTCTTTATCCTGTCTTCCTTCTCTCACCCCAACCAATCACAGCAGATGGCCCCGCCCCTCCCTGAGCCTGGTTCTGCTGGAGGTTTCTTCCTGTTAAAAGGGAGTTTTTCCTTCCCACTGTCGCCAAAGTGCTGCTCATAGGGGGTCATATGATTGTTGGGTTTTTCTCTGTATCTATGAAGCGCCTTGAGGCGACTTTTGTTGTGATTTGGCGCTATATAAATAAAATTGAATTGAATTGAATAAAAGTAAATACAGAGAGTTTACACCAAAGTGCAAACCACTGGTTAAACTTAAGAACAGAAAGGCCAGGTTAGACTTTCCAGAGAACAACTGAAAGAGTTGTGAGAAGAAAAATAGAAACAGACCCAGAAACAAGCAGCAAGTGATGGTGGCTGCAGTAAAAGCCTGGCAGAGCAGCTCCAGGGAGACTCACAGCATTTGGTGATGTATGTGGGCTGTAGGCGTCAGACAGCAAGCCACTGCAAGGACTTTTCAAACACTCCAAACATTTACTTTTGATTTATTGAAAATAGAGGACTCTGTATGAACATACTGGGGTGTAATGCTTTTGTTAAAGTCTTAAAGAAACGGTGTGTCAAATCTCACAGTAGATTGGAGAATGCAGCCAACTGCATGCTGTTTTCTTACCCGTCCTGATTCACGCGCATCATTCCAGCTGTGGTGGCTGCTGCAGGACAAACAACTGTTATGAGTGTGTGCTATCAGACTGCTGTTTATCTCAGCAATATGCTGAGTGTCCAAGTCTATTTCTTCTGAAGGAGGCTGTGAAACTTTGTGGAGGGGTTCGATATGAGGCGATGAATCAGTGAAGCTCGCATCTGTTCAATGCCACTGATACTGAGGTGAGCTGCTGAGGATGTCCTGCACTTTCCTGCTCTGGTTAATGTTAACCTGCTGTAAGTCGGTGTTAGTGAAGCTTTCTTTGACGTGGATCTAACATTGTTGGACATGGACATGTACAGTGGGGCAAAAAAGTATTTAGTCAGCCACCGATTGTGCAAGTTCCCCCACTTAAAATGATGACAGAGGTCAGTAATTTGCACCAGAGGTACACTTCAACTGTGAGAGACAGAATGTGAAAAAAAAATCCATGAATTCACATGGTAGGATTTGTAAAGAATTTATTCGTAAATCAGGGTGGAAAATAAGTATTTGGTCAATAACAAAAATACAACTCAATACTTTGTAACATAACCTTTGTTGGCAATAACAGAGGTCAAACGTTTACTATAGGTCTTTACCAGGTTTGCACACACAGTAGCTGGTATTTTGGCCCATTCCTCCATGCAGATCTTCTCAAGAGCAGTGATGTTTTGGGGCTGTCGCCGAGCAACACGGACTTTCAACTCCCGCCACAGATTTTCTATGGGGTTGAGGTCTGGAGACTGGCTAGGCCACTCCAGGACTTTCAAATGCTTCTTACGGAGCCACTCCTTTGTTGCCCGGGCGGTGTGTTTTGGATCATTGTCATGTTGGAAGACCCAGCCTCGTTTTATCTTCAAAGTTCTCACTGATGGAAGGAGGTTTTGGCTCAAAATCTCACGATACTTGGCCCCATTCATTCTGTCCTTAACACGGATCAGTCGTCCTGTCCCCTTGGCAGAAAAACAGCCCCATAGCATGATGTTTCCACCCCCATGCTTCACAGTAGGTATGGTGTTCTTGGGATGCAACTCAGTATTCTTCTTCCTCCAAACACGACGAGTTGAGTTTATACCAAAAAGTTCTACTTTGGTTTCATCTGACCACATGACATCCTCCCAATCCTCTGCTGTATCATCCATGTGCTCTCTGGCAAACTTCAGACGGGCCTGGACATGCACTGGCTTCAGCAGCGGAACACGTCTGGCACTGCGGGATTTGATTCCCTGCCGTTGTAGTGTGTTACTGATGGTGACCTTTGTTACTTTGGTCCCAGCTCTCTGCAGGTCATTCACCAGGTCCCCCCGTGTGGTTCTGGGATCTTTGCTCACCGTTCTCATGATCATTTTGACCCCACGGGATGAGATCTTGTGTGGAGCCCCAGATCGAGGGAGATTATCAGTGGTCTTGTATGTCTTCCATTTTCTGATGATTGCTCCCACAGTTGATTTTTTCACACCAAGCTGCTTGCCTATTGTAGATTCACTCTTCCCAGTCTGGTGCAGGTCTACAATTCTTTTCCTGGTGTCCTTCGAAAGCTCTTTGGTCTTGGCCATGGCGGAGTTTGGAGTCTGACTGGTTGAGGCTGTGGACAGGTGTCTTTTATACAGATGATGAGGTCAAACAGGTGCCATTCATACAGGTAACGAGTGGGGGACAGAAAAGCTTCTTACAGAAGACGTTACAGGTCTGTGAGAGCCAGGGATTTTCCTTGTTTGAGGTGACCAAATACTTATTTTCCACCCTGATTTACGAATAAATTCTTTACAAATCCTACCATGTGAATTCATGGATTTTTTTTTCACATTCTGTCTCTCACAGTTGAAGTGTACCTCTGGTGCAAATTACTGACCTCTGTCATCATTTTAAGTGGGGGAACTTGCACAATCGGTGGCTGACTAAATACTTTTTTGCCCCACTGTATCTCACACAACGTGAGAATATAATAATGTCATTTTTAGGACATTGACACTAGTGGGCATGATGCTAGCTTAGAGCCAGCTGTTACTGCTGGTTAGCCGGGTCGTTCTCAGCTGTGCAGAGACGAGCAGAGAAGAACAAAGACGTAATGACAAGAGATAATAAAAATCCACAATAAAAACATTAAATGGTCGTATATAAAGATCTATTTGTGATCTTTAAATTTAAAGTAACTTACAAGGCGAACTATATGTAAGAGCAGTCTGTAGCTGCATACTTAAATTGATCAGACACAACAGTCATGTCTGACGCTGTGTTTCAGATGGCAGGAGAACATATGAAATATGTAATTACACATTACTCCGAGTAGATTTAAGAGCACAGCAGTCTTCTTCTAAACAAAGTAGTGTTTATACGCACTGCTGAGGTAAACACTGAAGAACAATTATATTTTTGGAGCCAGATGTACCATGGTTGGACCTTTTATGTGCTGACTTAAGAAACAGCATACTTAAAATGAGTATTTTAAAATCAGATTGAAAAGGGGGGAAATGAAGAACCTCTGAGGTTATCTTAACTGCACTACTGTATAGTTCTGTGTAAATAATCATTCTGTACATACGATAATTTTTAATCCTACAACTGTTTAAAACCTGTATATCTCAGATTCTGTATAGTTTTTCATATTTATCCTGTTCATAGCCTGTACATACTTATAGTTATAGCCAGTGTTGGTCAAGTTACTTGAAAAAAGTAATCAGTAACTAATTACTGATTACTTCCCCCAAAAAGTAATCCCGTTACTTTACTGATTACTTATTTTCAAAAGTAATTAATTACTTAGTTACTTAGTTACTTTTTAAAAACACGATTTACAACCTGAATAGGTGATAAAGTGATAGATCTTTCAGCCCAATTCTACTTTTTCTGCATAATCATCATACAAAATGTAATCAAATGGAAAAGTCTCTTTTTAAAACTTGTTTTATTAGTTTTAATCTTTTAACTTTATGCATCAAGCAAAAATTTAATTAAATGCAACATTCTCTGACTGGAAGAAATTTGTTTAACATTTAAACCTATTTTCTGCACATTCCAGCACATAAAATAAAATATTTTGTGTGTTTACACTCAGTCTTTCAAATAGATGCAAGTAAAACACAGCAGAAAATAAATAAAGTCAAAGACTAGCGGTCCTGTTGCTCTATTTTCACCTGTAAAGCAGGAGTGGGGTAGGCGGAGGGTTACCCTGGTGCAGGTGTGCAGCGGTCAGTGGAAGAATCCGCGAGTTTCTCTGTGAGTTTCCCATTACGTCGTAGCTACTCGGTGCTTGTTTGGAGGTTTAGGGTTTTTTTTCGCTGTAAAAAGAAGTTTTCTTCCCACGCACAACGGACACTAATGTTTTTGTCACTTTTTATGGAATCAAACTCAAAGTAAGGTCAGTACTTCCACGCTTTAAACGCTGCACGCTCATACTCTCTCTGCACTCGATATATGATCCATTGTTGATCTGCACACAGCTGTTGTCACGAACGTCGCACTCGCTTACGTCACTGTCATGAGACATTCTCGCAAAAAAATCACGGTTTTAGTAACGCAGTAACGCAGCGTTCCTACGGGAAAGTAACGGTAATCTAATTACCGTTTTTGCAATAGTAATCCCTTACTTTACTCGTTACTTGAAAAAAGTAATCGGATTACGCCCATCTCTGGTTATAGCATATTCATAACATACTTCATACCGTGTACATTATAACATACCATAATAGACCCATTTCTGTAATATACTTACATATCTATATTATTGCTAATATATATTGATATAATATATATCACGGCTAAAGCACTTCTGGATGGATGCAAACTGCATTTCGTTGCCTTGTACCTGTGCATGTGCAATGACAATAAAGTTGAATTCTATTCTATTCTATTCTATTATACCTCACCATTTCTGGGTTGTACTTGAAACCCACATCCTCCAGTATGGAGAAACACACCTCCAGTTGCAGTAACTACAGTGGCATTTACACCCGGCGCTGCATTCGACAGCCTTTGAGAACACACCAAATGCAATTTCAAATGGAGTACACCAGAGCGCTGAGATTGACAGAGAGAGCGAGACGGAAGGAAAGAAAGAGAAAGCTGGGACCCACTCATGGCCAGCAGCGATACTTTATCATCCAGCAACTGAAGCATTTCAGAGATGGGTGGCATGAGTGTGTGTCTGTGTGCGTGCAATTTAGTGAGGAAGTACAATTTAACGCTGAAGGAAGAGAGTCCTGATTTATTTGTCCAGTCTTACTGATTGCTGCGTTCAAGGGCACTGCTGGTAAAGGTGATGGATGGGAGGGTTTGCGCTCTATGATCAGACCCTCACAGAGACCGCCAACATCACTTTTCCCACGGGCAAGAAAAAAAGAAGAGGACTGGCCAGTAAAAAAGGTGATTTGTCTTGGAAGCGATTGCTGATTTATTTTGCTTCACTAACGTCCAGAACAGAAGACGAGTTTTCACTCGAGAAAGGGAAGAAAATACATTCGATCAGTTCTGGAAACAGAAATTTGGTGCATGAACTGAAATAGATTACATCTGATTTTAGCAAACAAAGAAATCCTGTGCATAGTTCTCTAAAATATTTACACATCCTAATAAAGCTGCACCTTTGCACACTCACATTTAAACGTGCCTGTACTCGACACCTCACACACTCACTGATATTACAGTGGTTTGACTGTTAGCACCTGCTGCACTAAATGAGGTCAGTTTCAGGTAAGTACCATTACAAGTGAAACACACACCTCTCCTGCAGCGAGGCTCTGAACTGGTTACAGTCAATAAAGTCTGTGTTATATAAAAAAGACACTATTATTAGCAGCTGCAGTTCACCCTGATGGCTCTGCCTTTGTTTCTCTACCTGCTACCGTCTGCTTTTAATACAAGAAGAAGACCAAAGACTTTCTACTGTCATGCTGTCATGTAAGAGACAGCAGCATACTTTCTGCTGTTGCGTTTTAAACACAACATAAAACTGCCTCATGCTTCTCATCTTAATGAATGCTTATTTTAAAAATGTTCCTTTTTTTCCTTTCTCAGAGCTGCAGACTCACAAGAGGCAAACATTAAACATGGGTGTAATCGAAGCAGCAGCACACAGCAGAGTATTTTATCCTGTCTTCCTTCTCTCACCCCAACCAATCACAGCAGATGGCCGCCCCTCCCTGAGCCTGGTTCTGCTGGAGGTTTCTTCCTGTTAAAAGGGAGTTTTTCCTTCCCACTGTCGCCAAAGTGCTGCTCATAGGGGGTCATATGATTGTTGGGTTTTTCTCTGTATCTATTATTGCAGCATCTACCTAACAATACAAAGCGCCTTGAGGCCAGATCTGACATGAGTTTAGTTGCAGTACAGTAGGTGCGTTTTACTTGAAAATGTTGCATTCCTGTTGCTATTGTTGACACATTTAGTTGGGGGCAGTGTTGGTCAAGTTACTTGAAAAAAGTAATCAGTAACTAATTACTGATTACTTCCCCCAAAAAGTAATCCCGTTACTTTACTGATTACTTATTTTCAAAAGTAATTAATTACTTAGTTACTTAGTTACTTTTTAAAAACACAATTTACAACCTGAATAGGTGATAAAGTGATAGATCTTTCAGCCCAATTCTACTTTTTCTGCATAATCCATCATACAAAATGTAATCAAATGGAAAAGTCTCCTTTTAAAACTTGTTTTATTAGTTTTAACCTTTTAACTTTATGCATCAAGCAAACATTTAATTATCTGCAACATTCTCTGACTGGAAGAAATTAGTTTAACATTTAAACCTATTTTCTGCACATTCCAGCACATAAAATAAAATATTTTTTGTGTTTACACTCAGTCTTTTAAATAGATGCAAGTAAAACACAGCAGAAAATAAATAAAGTCAAAGACTAGCGGTCCTGTTGCTCTATTTTCACCTGTAAAGCAGGAGTGGGGTAGGCGGAGGTTTACCCTGGTGCAGGTGTGCCGCGGTCAGTGGAAGAATCCGCGAGTTTCTCTGTGAGTTTCCCATTACGTCGTAGCTACTCGGTGCTTGTTTGGAAGTTTAGGGGTTTTTTTCGCTGTAAAAAGAAGTTTTCTTCCCACGCACAACGGACACTAATGTTTTTGTCACTTTTTATGGAATCAAACTCAAAGTAAGGTCAGTACTTCCACGCTTTAAACGCTGCACGCTCATACTCTCTCTGCACTCGATATATGATCCATTGTTGATCTGCACACAGCTGTTGTCACGAACGTCGCACTCGCTTACGTCACTGTCATGAGACATTCTCGCAAAAAAATCACGGTTTTAGTAACGCAGTAACGCAGCGTTCCTACGGGAAAGTAACGGTAATCCAGTTACTGTTTTTGCAATAGTAATCCCTTACTTTACTCGTTACTTGAAAAAAGTAATCGGATTACAGTAACGCGTTACTGCCCATCTCTGGTTGGGGGTATAGTGGTGTGTAGAATAGTTGGTTTATCACTGCTACTTTTGGTTAGTTGGGGTTTCTTGCTTTACCTTCAGTTAACGTGTTGTGTGTTACAGTAGTATTGCAGTAATTTATACATTACTAGATACAGTAATTACATTATAGTTACAATGTTGCTACTTGTGATGCAAAGGTTCTTTGGTAATTGTTGCACCACGATGTTTGTCTGCAGGATGAAGGAAATGGTAGCACAGCTACTGAGAACTGAACGTATGGAGACAGCTTTGTTTTTGCACGTAAGGATGAGAGTGTAATTATCTTGGAAACCTTCTGCACAGACAGGACTCTGACCAGGACTAACCAGGAACCAGAACCCCAGTGTGAGCCGTCCCCAGCCCAGCAGCCACTGTCTGAGCTTCATCTGGTAACCAAGGCAGTGATGAGCAGTCGGGCTTACAGCCTGACATGTCACATGTCTGATTTTCATCTCTGCTTTGTGTTGCTGGTTTGAGTTCATGTAAGAAGTAAAAGAAAGACTGTGTGTCCTAATTAGGACGGCCTGTGAGAGCGTAGTTGTTTATATTACTAACTGGTAATAATGAGACGGTGACTTTCAGGTCATTTTGTAATGTAACGAATAGTTTAATGAAAAACTTTCTGTTCTTCAAACTTAAATTATTTGTTTTATTTCTCCGTTTATTTTCTTTTTTAAGGTTTTTTGTGCTCACATTTCCACACTGCACATTTTTAACTCTGTAGCACAAAGTTGATCATATTTGATATCTGAAATTTATGTGAGTTTGTGAGACCATCATCACTGTGGTCCCCTCTCCCAGTGATCTGCACAAATTTATATTTAATGTAATTTTTTTGATTTGTCAGAAAGTTCAGTAAACAATCAAATCCAGTTAAAAAATCACAGTGCAGGCTTTACAGAGTTTATTGTATCGTACAAAAGTGGAGTCTTCCTCTGCGTGAAAATTCATCATCATGAACACTGTTCCAGCATAAATGGCCATGATATCTGGTCTAACAGACGTACGCTACATTGTCCCTGTTAACAAACAATGAATAAAGTCAAATGAATGTAAACAAACACTGCTACCACAGCGCTCATTGATTTTACCATGAAGTCATGTTGCGGCGCCCGTTATCAAAAGCAACGCCGTCAATGAACACACGCGTCGCTGATGTGGACACAGTCCTTCAGTTCTTAGCTCGAGCTTTATGTAAACAGTCGTTTGTATCGACGGCGCTTTGCAGCATCCCGCTGCATGCCCTCTGCTCCCGCACGCACATCCACATGCGCACAAAATCCAAACGTACACATGTTTGGAAATGCACATCATACTGTCAGTTTACGTATGATTTTATCTGGTGTTTCAAAGCTTCCCCACTCGCAGCCAAACTTTCCTTAGTGAAGTCTCTGTGATCGAGTCGCTTTTGGCACGTGCGCGTTTGCAGAGCGTCCAGCCGAGAAGCGTCTGCCAGTATTTCACATAAAGGCAAATATTGATAAACTGCACACTGAGTTTCTCTGCTTCACTTTCCTCTCCTTATCGCTCCTCTTTCCATCTTTCTCTCCTGTGTGTCTCTATCAACAGCAGCAAATCTCGAGTGTTTACAGAGCTGCTAAACGGAGAGCTTAAATGGCAACATTGTGAAGAATGTCACTGATAACACACACACACACACACACACACACACACACACACACACACACACACACACACATGCACGCCGAGGGAACTAAAGGAGAGCACGAGTGGAGCTGTGAGACACTGCGTTTACTTGATTGCGTTGCCTTGCTATAATTGGTGTGTCCTGCTTCACGCTCTTCTATTAGCGTCGCCCTAGACTCAGCTTACAGCTGCCGTGGTGATGGAGGGGGAGGAGATGAGAGGGGAGAGAATAAAGAAGGTGAGAAAACGAGCAGCGCGAGAGCGAGAGAGCCGGGTTCAGTGCACTCTTGGACCCAATGTTCCCAGATGTGTGCAGATGTGGTTTCTCTCCTCGCAGACGACACTGGTCACGGCACGCCCAGGGACCGCACGCACACGCGGGACTGTCACATTACCGTAACAGCTGAAATGTTACACAATTATCTTTATTGTGCTTACTGTTAAAATCAGCGGGCGGGTTTGGTAACGTCTGTCTCCAGACCAAAGGACAAACGGTTATTTTTAAGGTGTAAATCATCAACGCGCTCGTCAAAGACGTATCCACAGATCGTTTTCACACTGAGGTAACGAACAGCTCACAGCTTCAGACTACAAACTACTGTGTAGTGTTTTATTTGGCAGGCAGGCGAGGCTCTGATCCACGTCAGTTCCTTGATATCTGCAGTACAAGCAGCCGGCAGTGATGAGGTCAAGGGTCACATGTAGCAGAGCTCAGAGTGCTGATGAAAGTGAATTCATAAACACATGTGCGTATTACAGAGACCGTGTACTTGTCTGATTGCTTCCCTCACACACGGTTCCTCTGATTGTCACACACTGAGGCCTCCGTCACACTTGTGTCATCACACACACACACACACACACACACACACACACACACACACACACACACACACACACACACACTCCCTCACTCACCTCCTGAGCCACGAGGGACGAGATACGGACGGCCCTTCGGACCCTGGCGTTCCTTCCGCCTTCCTGGGGGAGGCTGTCTCTCCCGCTCAGCGACCTCTCGCTCATCTGCTCGGCCCAGGAGCCTCGGCCCACGGGCATGGGCACGTCCCACCGGGCCTCGCCCATCCCTCCCCAACTCCCCCCCCGTGCCCGCCCGCCATCCGCGCTCCCCCGTCCTGCCACTCCGTCGGCCGTCCTCCTCCCTCCGCTCTCGCCCAGAGACGGAAAGGGTGAAGGCGGCACCACCACCGGCACCGTTGGCACCGTCACTGTGCCCCCGAGACCTCCTTTGCGTCCCCCTCCACCTCTTCTTGCCCCCCTTCCTCCTCCTCCCACTTGGCTGTCACCGGTCAGCCCGACGCTCCAGCAGCAGCAGACTTTTAGTCCTGGGTTTCCCTCAGACCGTCTTCGCTCGCTCCTCGTCTCTGGCTTCCTCTACCTTTGTCTCGTGCACTCCTTCGTTTGGACCCTGCTTCATGTTGTGCCCGCGCCCCCCCTCCGTGTCTCAGTGAATCTCTCGGGGCTCGTAGAGAAGCGGCTCGTATCAGATCCACAGCTGTAGCCGGTCTGACTGAGCTGCTGCTGAGACTTCCCTCCTGTTAGCTCTCTCTCTCCCCGTGTGTGTCCCTCGCTCTCTCTCTCCTGCTTTCCTACACAGGCTCTCTCTCCCTCTCTTGTTTTTCAGCTCGCTCGCCCTCATAACTGAACTCACTCTTCATCCAGGATTCCCTTTTGTCCTCACTTTCAGTACAGCTGATCTCTCTCTCTCACTACGGCTCTTTTGTGTTGTTTTTCTAATTTTCAATTCAATTCAATTCAATTTTATTTATATAGCGCCAAATCACAACAAAAGTCGCCTCAAGGCGCTTCATAGATACAGAGAAAAACCCAACAATCATATGACCCCCTATGAGCAGCACTTTGGCGACAGTGGGAAGGAAAAACTCCCTTTTAACAGGAAGAAACCTCCAACAGAACCAGGCTCAGGGAGGGGCGGGGCCATCTGCTGTGATTGGTTGGGGTGAGAGAATTTTCCTGTTACCCATCCTTCTCTTTTACCTCATTCAGTGTGTGTTGCTCAAGATTTCTACGTAAAAAACAAGATAAAAGAGGCTGGCAGGTTTTAACCTAATCTCAAAGCTTTATAGTTTACGGTCGGGCTATTCGTCTCCTCGTCTATTAGCAGTTTAAACAATGCTGGCACAGCTGAAAGTCTGTCGCTGTTCATGTTCGAGTTAAACTACTGGCTGCATGTCAATTGGACCTAAATAAGTAAAGGGCTAGATAAAAGGATATAACACAATAACAGAGACTTAGTGTGTCCATTAACCCTTTAAGACCGACCATAGAACCAAGTGCGCCAGAGCTTATATTATATTTTTACATGCTGTGGAGACATTTTTGGGAGCATTTCAAGTTGCTATACATCAATACAACCATTACAGCCCAGATTTTAATAACATGTCTGCATTAAGTGCATAGTAATTACATAAATTGCAAAAAAGTGCAATAAACTACAAAAAAATTTAAAATCATTTTTGTTTTTTTAACATATATTTCTAGTTAGAGAAATTTAAGAGGCTTATCCCTCAAAACTGTAAATACAAAAAATAGTTTCCCACCACAGGAAATTTATTTTGAGTGTCTTCATAGTTTTATTTTTGAAATACACCAATTTTTATATACTGCAGGAAAAACGAAAATAAATATTATGATGCAAATTTGCAAAAAAGCAGCATATGCAACAAAATAAACTATTTCCAGCAGTGCAATATGAGTCCTAAGCATCCCAGAAACGACACAGAAAGTCATAAAGTCAAACATAACTTTTAAAAACACCAGTATAGGCTCATGAGGCCCTGATGGTAAAAAACTACATTTCCGCGAAAAATGACGTCACTTCCGGTTTCGGGCAGGTCATGGAGGACATGCAAAAGTTCGCACTGACGTCTATTCCAACGTAGGAAGTGTTACAAACAGCTGATCAGATCGGCAAAGCGTGTTTCTGGAATATTATGTTTTTGTTGCTGCAAGTGCTTTTTATGCAGTTTTTGCAAAGCTATATGTGGAAGGAAACTGTGACCGAGGACAAGCTGATGGCATAAGATGTAAGTACAACTCCTCTGGTTTCATATGCAAAAAAAATTATTACTCTAGCTTATGTGGTTGCAGAGCTACCGGGATTTAAAAGTAGTTACGCAAAACGGAGCGTGCCCGCTCCAACCGGCTTTAGAGGGTTAAGCGTCTTCATAGGGAACTGTTTCCTGCAGCAGCAATAAATGTCAGTAAACTTTTGCAACGAGGAGCTACAGCTGACCAACGTGGCCTTTACAGCGAGCAATAAGAAACTGAAGGGAACTCGTCTTGATTTAACAAAAGATTTCTTTTAATTCATTTTGTCGATCTTGAAACCTCGGTCTGCGCCGGCGCTAATTGCTGTCCTACGTGATAAACTTCATTCCTCACTCCAGCCAACCACAAGCTGTTAACACCCCCACACCCCGCCCCTCTCATCGCCTCCGTCCTCTCATCCCCTTCTGTTCGCCTTTCATTACCGAACATACAGCTGGCTTAGTGCGAGCGTGTATTTTACACCCTGACCCTCGATTGTGCTGCCACAGCCTTTAGGCTTTTCCCTGCACTTCACTGTGTCTCACACTCAAAGAGACAAAAAAGGCTCCGTCACACTACGACTAATGTGCTCGTTAGTTATCATGAAGAGTTGAAGCAACATGTCAAGTGTCTCCGAGGATGACGGTTAATTCCTGAGGTGCTCCTCTCTGCAGCCGAGCCTCTGACCTCCTTTATGGCAGCAAGTGGAAAGAGGCTTTCCCTGCATTGATAATGATTTCTCTAATTATTAAATACCACCTGCTCCTTTGTGATCTGAGTAAGCCCTGCAGTGCCCTTCAGAACATGTCTGCAGAGACATCTCTGAATATTATCCTTGAAATCATGCTGTGGGGAGAAATGGTCACGACACTAAAATATCCCCAGTGGAAAAAGCATGTGTGACCTCGACCGCGATTCTAACCACGCTCAGATAAATCAGCAGGGTTCTTAGAAAAGTGCGTGACAGAAATGAGCGGCAAAAGTGGCGATCGCATGCGAAAACGCAAGCTTGCGTCATGTCGATTGTTAGCGACCGCGTTTATATCGATCTGCTGGGAGCCTCTCTCTGTGACGGAGGTTACGACTCACACTCGCTACTGACCTAGTTTGTACGTGTGGAGGTGCGTGCACACATCTGTGTGTGTGTCCACGGGAGGCATTACACACACACACACGTGTATTCCTCGTTGGAAATCCCTGAGAAGAATGTGGCACACTGAATAGCAGCACGTTGAGTTTTTGGGACGATGCCATCAAAAAGTTTTAAATAAACTGCAATGGCCTGAAAATCTTCCTTCATGAGCCTCATTATCAAACCGACTCTTTCAGGCAGAGCTGTGCGAGAAACCCCGACAAGTCCTGGTAATTATCTTCAGTGAGTGTGCGCGACACACTACTGTCGCTTTATGAACACACAGCACAGGCACACATGCATCAAAGACACACACACGTCCACTCTGCTGATGTAAGCCTTTTTTTAAATCCTGTCTGTATTTTCATTTAATGCACAAGACCGGGACAAATAGCGGAGCAGCATCCTGCACCAGAGTGAGCATCATTTTTACTACTGAAAATAAGCTGCTCCATTTTTTACTACCCAGTAAGTTACAGAGGTGGGAATCACCATACATCCCACGATACGATATTATCACAATATTTAACGCACGATACGATATTATTGCAATTTTTAAAAATATTTTGCGATATTCAGATTCTGTACATAAAGGTAAACTTTATCAATATTCATTTTATCTAATATCAAAGTCTCACACTCAGTCTTTCTCTCATTTCAGTTTTTATTGCTGCACGCTCATACTCTCTCTGCACTCGATATATGATCCATTGTTGATCTGCACACAGCTGTTGTCACGAACGTCGCACTCGCTTACGTCACTGTCATGAGACATTCTCGCAAAAAATCACGGTTTTAGTAACGCAGTAACGCAGCGTTCCTACGGGAAAGTAACGGTAATCTAATTACCGTTTTTGCAATAGTAATCCCTTACTTTACTCGTTACCTGAAAAAAGTAATCAGATTACAGTAACACGTTACAAATAACGCGTTACTGCCCATCTCTGGTTGGATGGTTGTCAGTCACTGATTGGTTGCAGTTGAACTGGGCAGGTGCATCTTGACACATTTACAGGCATTTATTAATATTTATTCATTTATTTATTGACCATCCATCCATTATGACGCATGTTTCTCTACGTCGCACAACGTAAATAACGATCTTGTATTTTGTATGATATCATTTGTATGTTTGACATTTATTTTGACAAGATTGTTTCAATAAATAAATCCCCGTGTTTGCACGAGGTTAAAACATGCAGACTGTTTGCAGCCTGCACAGTTCAGGGGTGTGGCCTGAGTGAGTCAGACATAAAGATGCTAAAATGTACTTTACGGAGCTGGTGGTGATGTTTTGGCTCTTTAGTGTGAAAGTTTGACACGGCGTGTTCATTCTTTACCTCCAGTTGGACCTCATCTCATTATTTATAAGCATTTTGCTTAAAGGCTTAACTCTATAAGCAGTTCACAAACTTTGTGTCCTTAAACCAAAGCCCTGCTGGCCCGTTCAGACTGACAGCTCATCCTCCTGCGATCTGAATGCGTCTCTGCGTCTCTTTCATCTGGGAGGCTCCATAAATAATAAAAGCAGCAGCATCACGGCCCTATATGCCAGCACGGGGGGGCTACTTTGATGGATGAGGCAGCGTGTGACCCGTGCTGCCTTTGTAGATCTAACTCTGAAACCAAAAAAGAGCTCGACTGAGGATCAGTGAATAAACTAAATAAAGAGTCCGAACTGACGTTTGACCCCGCTGCCCTCGTGACCCTTTGTGTCCATGGAAACCAAACAGTGCCTGTGTGTTGCTCGTGTTGGACGCTTTCAGCTCCTCACCACTTTTTTTTGTGTTTTCGTTCCCAATTCCCAGATGTTTATTCTACAAACAAAACCATATTTAGATGATAAAATGACGCTCGCTGCTCACTGTAATCCAAAAAGCATCCAACTATAGACATGATGGAGCTGGACCACTGCTGGTAGTCTTCAGTCGCATTAAGGAGCGGCCAGTGCAGATCACTCACAGCATAATCAACGACGTTTACCTCATGCCTTTAATATCCAAACAACAGTCATTCGACGGTGATGAAAGCAAGGAGCCACGTAGAGAAAACTGGCTGCGGTCCTCAAATAACGAGTCTATAGAAGGAGCCTGAAACGATTTGTCTAATCTATAGACGCTCGCAGCTCATCAGCGAGCAGCTGATTTACCACAGGTCACATGTTATTTATTAATAGCCTTCTTCCTTGTGTCTACAGCTAATGTGACATATAACACCGAGCTGGCTGCTTACGATTATTCTGGTGTTCAGTCAAACATTTTTGGCTCGCAGACCTAATACATCATTTGAATTATGCACTTCTCCTCTTCACCTCCATCCTGCACTGAACCCAGGGCGACGGCAGCTCCTTTGTTCTCATCCAGGTTGGTGGAATAAATTCATCTTTAATCACAGAGATTATGGTGGCTCCCTGCTCTCCATTTCCATTAACATGCTCAGATGCCCCCTGGTCATCGCTCTTGCACAGGGTGGAGACAGAGAGCAGACTTATTAGCTATCATAATGCTATCTTGGCAGAATTAGAATAAAGTGCAGGAGATGGAGTGAAACCACATCTGGGGCATAAAGCAAAAAAGCACACGTGAATGTTCTTGAAAGAAGAAGAAGACCTTTGCAATACGTCCTTCATGCATACCTCTTATATGCAAGTAGGGATGGGTACCGGTATCCGGTGCCATGATGGCACCGGTTCTGTCATAGCAAAAGGAGCGCACATTTCGGTGCTTTTTTTCCTGAGCTGTGATACACTTTAGATTTTAGCCAATCATTTTACGTTTCCGAGGATAGTAGGCGGGTCCAGGTACGTACGTTCTTTTAGAGCAGAGCTACAGATTAAAAATGCCCAAGGCGAAGCGGTCAAAGTCTGGCTGTACTTCACAGCAAAAGATGCAAACTCAGCAGCTGCAACAAGTGCTTTAAGCTGATACTGTGATACTGTCAAAGGAGGTAACACCTCAAATCTGATGAAACACCTGGCGACGCATAGCGTTTTTTTAAAAGCCGAGAAATGCGCCGTATTTGATAGCTTGCTGCGAGACCTCACACCGAGCACATCTACTGCGGGTGTGGTGCCTGTTATCGACCCGGAGTTAGCAACATCCCCCAAAAACCCGAAGAGGAGAGTCCTGGCCCCTAGCCCTGCCAGTGTAGCAGAAATGATGAGGATGATGATGCAGCAGCAGCCGTTCTTCTCTGCGTGAGCAGCTTAATGTTGTTCGTGTGTAATTTACGTTGAGTAGGCTAACCACATTATTACATTAATGCATGTAAGGTGAACTAGCAAACATCATCATAGCTACATGCGGCTGTCTTCTTGTTTGATGGCAGATACTCCCTTCACCCTGGACAAAAAGGTTAAAATGACCAAAGAAAAAGTGGAAAACAGTTAAACATGAGAGGTTTTTGGACAAAGTTTGTGTTTTTTCCATTGTTTAAGCTGCTTCCAGCCAAGAGTGATACCATATATGCCCCATAGCTGCAGAAAAGGCTAACATTGTTATCTTTTTACAAAAAAACAGCTGAACATGAGAGGTTTTTGGACCAATTTTGTGTTCTCCATTCTTTAAGCACCGGTTTGAGCACCGTTTAAGCACCGGCACCATTTCAAAAGTACTGGTTTGGCACCGGTATCGGATAAAACCTAAACGATACCCATCCCTATATGCAAGTCTGCAAGAAAGCAATGAGATGCTGTTGTGACCATCTGTGTCATGTGATGCCATCAAATAACCGACAGTGTCAACCAATAATCTTGCAGTATTGTTTCCTGGTACAGGCAGCAGCTCTGCTGAACCAGCAAGGGAAAAAAAATCAAAATTACGCCGAGCATCTTCACCATTATTATGTTCTGTTGGTGCAGATTACATCCACACAGATACATGATGCACCAACAGGAAGAGCCGAAGGTGCCGACCCAGCTGTGCACAAAAACCGCCAAGAAATGATGCGATCGAGAGCTGGATTTTCTAATATTCCCAGTGCTTCTTGTCATAAGTGTCACTTACAATCTCTCACAAAACGATGTCCAAGAAATATAATTTACCGAACAGTTTCACGTGCACTATTCTGTGCATCGCCATCGCCGTCCAGCAAACCTTTCACTGCAGCCACACACGCTTAGAGGCGTGTCCCGACCATTCAGCCGGCGAAAATTCAACCAGCGATGATGGAAACGTTTCCATCTTTGGCCTGCGGTGATATCACTGTGTGACTGATGATGGTTTCTACAGGAGTTTTGATCATAATCATTGAAGGATGCGCTACAAGTGACTATTTCTCTATTTCTCACAGTAAGTTAGAGTTTGACATTTTCAAGCAAAAAAACATAAAGGTGTACGGCTTAAATGATCTTCAAATGAAATACATCAGTGATTGTGTCCTTATTTTCAGTAGGATGCTTTCACTGAAGCACCTTAATAGTTTCCACAGAAGAAAGAAATTCCTGCAAGAAAACCCCAAAATGGCAAAAAGGCCTTCCTGCTTCTACTTGGCAGCACAAAGCAATTATTTTCAGCATATTAGCTTTATCAAAAAACGTAAACACTTCAGTAATCACAAAATGAGTCTTTGCTAAATATGGAATTCTGAAAGCCACAGATTCTATCGTCAAAGCTGACGAGGGAGGCTCAAATAGATGCACACTCTGAAACCACAGGAGCAGGGTTTGAGTTCCCTACTTGGACATGTTCAGATTTTGTAGCATCTACACAACCGATCGTTTAGCAGAAGGCAAACAGTTTATATCAATATGCTGAAGAACAAAAGAACGCGTGGAGCAACAAGCAGCTTATCAAGAAGAAGGGTTTTTGAATTTTGACGTGTGTGCTCCTATCCATCAACCTGTCAGCCGGACGTTATTTTTAGAAGTGTCGTGTGACGGCAGGACTTGGCAAACAGGCTAAACTGAACTCAAACAGCTTTCCTGGAGGGACAAGGAGGGTAAAATCAAATCAAATGTAAAAAGCCTGCAAATAAAAATCCATTAACAAAAGAGCACACAAAGAAAATAACCATGAAGAGATCTCCAACTGCAGCAGTTCACAGATTTGGACTTTGCGGACGATATAGCCTTACTTGCACCAACACTCCGGGCTCTTCAGAAAACAACCTCGTCTTTGGAAAGCGAAGCAGCACCGATAGGACTCAGGATCAGCGGTGAGAAGTCGAAGATTATGCGAGTTGGTTACGCTACACCATCAAACACAGCGGTTACTGTGAAGCAGCAGCAGCAGCTAGAAGAGGTGGACAGGTTCATGTACCTGGGTTGCACTTTTAGCAGTGACGGGGACGTGGAGCATGACGTTAAGTGCAGAATTGGGAAAGCATGGGCAGCCTTTCAACGATTACGACCTATATGGATGACCACCACACTGCCTTTATCAACCAAGTTGCGGCTCCTGAAGACCATCGTTATACCGACGGCACTGTATGCAGCGGAGACTTGGAAATCAACTGCAAAGATCAACCGCCATCTTGACGTTTTCCAACAACGTTGTCTTCGACGGCTGCTCAAGATCACATATCGGGATCGCGTTACCAATGAAGAAGTATATCGCCGTGCGGGAGTAGAGCCGCTCCATGTCCAAGTCACCAAGCGTCGGTTCAGATTTGCCGGTCACATCCTTCGGCTACCGGACCCGAGACCTGCCCGTGTCGTGGTTCTGTGGAACCCGAAGAATGGAAAGAGATGGCGAGGAAGACCTAAAATAACATGGAGGAGGACTTTCCTTGAAGAGTTACGTTCAGTCGAACTGTCATGGGATGAAGCAACAACTGCCGCGATAGACCGAGTTCGATGGCGTTCTCTTGTCGCCCGATGCGCGGGAGGATCTAAGTAACTAAGTAAGATCTCCAACTGTATGATAATAATAAATGCACCAATCAGTGACTTTCACTGTCAAAGCTGTAGAAGCAGAGAAAGACTAGAAAAAGTTGCATTTCCTGTGAAAATGCTGGGTGCTGGAAACAGCTGAAGAAGCTGAACTGTCTGCTGAAGACGGCTTTATTTGAAAGGCCCAAGAAAGACACAGCCATGGGTAGGATTCGAACCTGCACCACCCGCTCATCTCAGTGAGGCAAAACGGCACTCATCCCAGTACGACAAGAAACAATGGAGTTTGAAACCTGAGAGCAGGACAGATTTCCTATCCTTAAACAAACATAATTCATGGGAAAACATATCAAAAGATGTGTCTGAAGATATGCTGGCACAAGGCTCACATCTCGGTTTAGGAGATATGACGAAACATTAAAAAGCTTAATAAAAGTCCAAAAGAACACCAAAGATATAGCTGACATTAGCAGAAATAATAGAAAAGTTTAAAATCTAAAAACTGTGGGAGTAGTCAAGCATTAAGGGATTGGCCATCTCTTGGATTTATTTGTATGTAACACAATTGCCTTGTGCTTTTAAGTTAAGTGTAACTGTATAGTGTAGAAACTACATGATATGCAGAGAGGGTGGATTAAATCATGTTTGAGTGAAGTAAGTCAATATTATAGTAATGTTAAAT
Source organism: Neolamprologus brichardi (assembly GCF_056152115.1). NCBI lineage: Eukaryota > Metazoa > Chordata > Actinopteri > Cichliformes > Cichlidae > Neolamprologus > Neolamprologus brichardi. The sequence continues at coordinate 3,888,067 of NC_142112.1, forward strand.
CTCGCGAGACCACACGGGATTTCACGTTTGGCTTGTGGTTTGAGGAAGGCATCCATCAAGTCGAGCAGCCTCCTCTACTTTTTCTGTATACTGAAAAAAGTAAATTGGGTGTTTGTTACATTAAAAAAGGCTTCCTTGTAATTTGAACACAAACATTTCGTGTTTCTATGGTGATCTTACTTAAGTCATGTAGGATCTGTTTGAAATTCAACAACTTAATTTGTTCTTGTTGAGATGACTTGATTCAATCTAGTAAGAGCAGTTAGTTGCTGGAGTCATGAAAGTCACAAGATCACACGAGATCAGGAAAATCACTGGAGTTATACACACACCACGTGTTTGCTATCACTAGTTATTGTGGTTTAACCTGTCGAGGACAAAAACGTACAGAAAATTCTGCATCAAGCCTTAAAATCATAGCTTTCCTACTTTCGGTAAGCCTGGATTGGTGGCATGGTGGTTAGTGCTGCTGCCTCCCAGCAAGACGGTCCTGGGTTCAAATCCACAGTCGGGCTGGTTTGCACTGGTTTCTCTCTGGGTGTTCTGGTTTCCTCCCACAGTTAAAAGTCATACAGTTTAATTGGTGGTTCTAAGTTCTCTGTGAATGTGAGTGCAAATATTTGTTTCTATGTGATAGACAGGTTACACCCCGGACAGCTCACAGCCCCCCTGCAACCAGGATAAGCATAGGAGGCTGGTAGTTGTTGTGCATTCTTTCTTATGTTAACCAGACTCTATCACAGCGGTCTCCAACCTTTTTTGCACCACGGACCGGTTTATGCCCGACAATATTTTCACGGACCGGCCTTTAAGGTGTCGCGGATAAATACAACAAAATAAAACTAGTACTGGTACCGAAAAAAAGAAGATTTATTCATAACACACGTGAAAAGACCCAGGAAAACCGAGTAAACGATAAAAACGATAACAAAATAACGCTGAAAACCGATAAAAACCCTGAAAACAATACATTTCACACCTGAGCCTCAACTCTCGCAGCCCGGTACCAAACGACTCACGGACCGGTACCGGTCCGAGGCCCGGGGGTTTGAGACCGCTGCTCTAGACTTTGTTGAACATTATGTAATATGTTTAAGTTTCTGCCAAAGCAAAACATTTTTGTGCAACCAGTGTCCACTATTGAATTAAGTAAACCCAACATGGCCTTTTCTTCAGTGCAGGGCGGGGTCGACTGCTGCTCCACTGGAACCATTATTACTGTGAGGTAATGCCGACCTCCTAACCAAACAACACAGGACTGTGAACAGCAGCTACATCTCTAATAGTTCTTTTAAATGTTCCTAATTCATCTTCTAATGATCCAGATGCTCTGGCACCAAAGTGCACACTGCCAAGTCACGTTTGGTAAATGAGACCTGACTGTAGTGAAAGCAAGAGAGAGGGAATGAAAGAAAAGTGCTGGGCACTCAGCCTAACCAACAAAGGCCAAGAAGAACCAAATCTCGCTCCCTCTGTCGCCGTATTTCCTTGGCACTTGTCAGCACGTGGCTGCTCCCACAGCGCTCCTGTTTCTGACACAATGTACCAGGCACCCATATTTAAGCAGCTCTAGGGGTTGATTTACACAAACACAATGGACACATCAGTAACTGCCTTGTTGGCTTGTCATTTGGCCCCTGAGTGTGATTATGACAAATGATGAGAGAACACAGCGACAGCCGTCGCACCGTTACGTGAGTGTGTTTGTGATTGTGTGCATACGAGTGGTACAAGCTGTGTTTATGGTTGTATGGGTAGGAAAATGACAAGGCGGTGCATGTGTGTGTTTTGTTGGACAGGTGCACCAACACCTGGTCCACACATGTCATGCTGCGTGACCCTCAACGTGTGTGTGCCATCGCTGAAAACAATGGAACAGCAGTGGTTTAATGTAAGCTTAACACATGCGCCTCCTGTTCGACTGCACCACAACACAGTACTGCTCTGACCTGGCCTGTGAATATATCGATTTATAGCTATATATCTATATATATCTATATATCTATATATATATAGATATATAGATAGATAGATAGATAGATATCTTGCTTTTTAAAGTTTATGTTTGATTAAAAAGTGCCTCTCTGGGTGTAAATCTAACATGTTGTCCTCGGTGAGGCTGGTAAACGACTAATTACAGTTTTATACAAATGACTCAGAAAGACCTTGTGAGGTGAAACCTTTTGCAGGGAGGACTCTGTGGCTTAATTGACTGTGTAAAGAAAATGAGTTCAAGTAGAATTTATTTCAGCGTCATCAAAGTTTTATGGCACAATTTTCTTTATGGTGTCAGAAGGCACAACTTGTATCGATTAAATGGGAATCTTGTCCTCAAATAACTTTGGAGCTCCTTAAATTAGATTCCATCAGTGAGAGCAGACGCCCTGAGTACAGACGTTGCAGGAGATGGATTTTTTTGGATGGCTTTCATTATTACGTTTTTTTTCTTTAATCACTGTTAAATATAATCAGGCTTGGTTGAGGTAGCGGTTCCCATGTGTTCAGCATAAATGCTCCTGAAAGTAGTTGGAACAGTGGACCTGAGAGAGTGGGAAACTTTTACAGCAGCCCTGTTCTGCCTGGTCATTTTGGCTGAAAGGATTCCTGTGTATTCACACATATGCAGCTTAGTCCAGTCAGCTTGGACTCGGTTGTCCTCACTTGTGTGCTTTGTCAGGGCAGGTGTGAATACAGCAAGGTGGTTTGTCAGGAGGAAACAACCCTAACTTAATCTTGAGTTAGGCTGCACTCTCTGCCTGATTTTTATTTCTCATTTTAGTTTGCAGGTTTAAGAAGGAAAACTGTTGAAATTGGACTACATGCCCATCTCATGTATAAATAAATGAATGATTTGAATGTTCAGAACGAAAATATAAAGTACAGGAGTTTTTAGCAGCTACCCAGAGAGTGTTTATCTCAAAAATACAGCATTAGAAAACCTGACTGATATTGTCGAGGTCTTGCTGGTGCTGCTCTGACCCACTGGTTCATAGCTTGTGCACCCAGGAGGTTGTAGATTAGACTGAGGTTAATGGGTTGATCTGCACCAACTTGTAGATGGTGGCACGTGTCAAAATATCATATACTGCATGAATTCTGCGGCTCAGGTTTTTCCAGCAGAACATTGCAGCGTAACGGGATAATCGTTGCTATTCAGGTCACTTTGGTTTAACATGCACAATGCTTTCTTTCCATGTTATCATTCTTATTCTCACACTGGACATATTTTTCCCAATAAGTGGAGGAAACATCCTCATTTGATTTGTGGTGATGCACTCTGGTGCAAAAAAGAGAAAACCACTCCAATTTCACAAATCTATCAGCTGATTCAAATTATAGAAAATCTATCTGTCCGTCCGTCTGTCCGTCCGTCCGTCCGTCCGTCCGTCCGTCCGTCCGTCATCTATCTATCTATCTATCCATCCATCCATCCATCCATCCATCTATCTATCTAGCTATCTAGCTATCCGTCCTTCCGTCCGTCCGTCCGTCCGTCCGTCCGTCCATCCATCCATCCATCCATCCATCCATCCATCCATCCATCCATCCATCTATCTGTCCGTCCGTCTGTCCATCCCTCCGTCTGTCTGTCCGTCCGTCCGTCCATCCGTCCATCCGTCCATCCATCCATCTATCTATCCATCCACCCATCCATCCGTCCATCCGTCCAATCTATCCGTCCATCTATCTATCTATCTATCCATCCATCCATCCATCCATCCATCCATCCATTCGTCCATCCATCCATCTATCCATCCATCCATCCGTCCGTCCGTTCGTCAGTCCGTCCGTCCGTCCATCCATCCATCCATCCGTCCATCCATCCATCCATCCGTCCGTCTATCTATCTATCATCCATCTATCCGTCTATCTATCCATCTATCTGTCTATCTATCCATCCATCCGTCTATCTATCCATCCATCCATCCGTCCGTCCGTCCGTCCGTCCGTCCATCCATCCGTCCGTCCATCCATCCATGCATCTATCCATCCATTCGTCCGTCCATCCATCCATCCATCCATCCATCCATCCATCCGTCCATCCGTCCGTCCATCCATCCATCCGTCCGTCCGTCCGTCCATCCGTCCGTCCATCCATCCATCCATCCATCCATCCATCCATCTGTCCGTGTAAAGCCTTGTTTTCTCATTTATGGCATTAGGCTGTGAAACCAAGGCGTCACATCTTACCTCAGTAACAGAAGACATTAAAAGACTATAGATCAATTGGAACAATGTCCCTCACATGTTCGGTTCAGCGACTTGTCTAAGAGATAAATTCAGATGAAACAGAAAGCTAAAATACTGCTGCTGCCTTATTCGAGGTGCTTTGAGAATATGCCGGTTTTCAGTCTGTCAAACACACAGCAGCCCCCATACCAGGTGAGAGAAAACGGCACAGCGCTCGTTTCTTCACACCTCCCTCTCTCCATGATCTCTGATAACAAATGACACCATTACTTCTCCTCGCCAAGGCTCGTGTCATTGTCCCACTTAATTTCTGCGTACTGCTGAGGTAGGCAATGTTGCCGCCCGGCACTCGTCTCCCTCCGTCGCTTCCTCCCTCTCTGAGCCGGGGTGAGAGCCGTATCTCCAGGTAGGACGGCGGAGAACAGACCCCCGGCTCATGCATCTTCCCATGAACGCGTACCCCTAGTTCCTGCCTCCTGTGTGCATGTTTGTGTGTGTGCGTACGTGAAAAAGAGAGTGTTTGTGTGCCTACAGAGGCCTCCGACTGGCGGCCAGGTGCTCCTAATGCTCAAAATGACGTACAACATTGTGACATCAGTGCTATATATGGCCAAGCGACATGCCCTCGCATGCACATGCGTGTGTGCCTTGCTTGTGTGCGTACTCTGTGTGTGTTGAACCAGTTATAAGAAACATGTTTTTCACATACACCCTGTAGTTGGCTGCTATGGAGCAACGACATGTATCTTTGCTAAAGCATGCATGTGTGTTTGCACGGGTGCGTGTGACTGACAGCGCTGTCAGCACCACACTGAGCAGGACATACATCGAAACGTTGCACAATGACACGCTGTGAGCGTGCATATGCGTGCATAAGTGAGCGTGTGCTCACGGGTGACACCACTATAAGGAAACTGGTGACACTCAGGCAAAGCTGGCACTCGGAGTACAAACACAGATCAGTCTCCCGGTGGTACATTAGAAGTGACGACCCGGTACAGGCTGACCCCTCGGCACAAACGTCCTGTTTTCACTGACTCAACTTTGTATTCTGGCAAACATCCGGTGTTCGCTCAGCCTTGGGAAAGATCCAGTGGCTCTAAATTGTCCCCCCATCACTCATGGACTTTATCACTACAAAGATAAGCAAATAAATACATAAATAAACCACCAGTGCCTTTGATGCGCATGAACTGTCAGCTGGCAACAGATGGGAGGGGAATTACAGAAGAAAACGCGTGACGCACCCTCAGGACAGACGAAGGACAACCCCAAAAATCACTTTCACCCTCATTAACAATGTCAGTGGTGAAGAGGAGAGAAATGAGGACATGGTAACGGAAGGATATCTGCTATCTCTGGAGAGAAGGAGTGGGAACAGGGGGATGGGTCGGTTCAGGAGAAAGCTCCAGGGAGGGAGGGGAAGGGGAGGTAGAGGTCAGGGGTGATGGGCTGATGGTGACGGCCGGGGCACGTGGAGCACAGAATGTTGATGCACGTGGAAAACGCCTGGAGAACGGCAGCGCAGCCTGAAATCCAAAGAAGGAAGCGAGTAAATTAGTAAATCTCTCTGCACTTTATTAGTTATGCTGAGGTGCCCATGCGCAAGGCACCAGGGAATGAGTCCAGCGCGGGACGTCACGACCAAAACGGTGTGTACTTTTGATCCTTTTTTAATATTATGCAAAAACTTGCATAATATCGACACGAGAAATGACCTGTATCTGTGAACGAAACCACAAAATCAAACCTATCAAAGCCAAGAAGAGCAGCGAAAGGATCAAAGACATCAAACAGAAATAAAGATGAATGACACCAAAAATTCGGAAGCACAGATAGGATGAGACAAAGTCAGTGAGCAATAAACTAATGCAGGCAGGAACTGGAAGTGAACTGGATGAGATGAAAATGTATTTTTCTGTTACACGACTCGATGTTGAATCGATGGCCTATTAAAGAGGACAGTGAAGTAATCCAACTTTAATCTAGGAAGTAGAAGCCACACACACACACACACACACACACACACACACACACACACAAGTTTATATCTTTTAATTAATGAGCATCTCTGCAGTGACAGGACATTATGAGAGACAAGGGGTCATGCACTGAATGCACAATAATAAGACGACAGTGAACGTCACATAGCTTCAGAAAAGAAAGAAAGCAAGTGCTGAAAGGCCGAGGATGTCACATCGGTCACATCATGGGACTCTTTTTTAAATCTAAATTAATGCTGTACAAGAAAAGTAAAACATGTCCTTGTCTGAATTCAGGATCTGACAGGATACGGCCTTGTAGTCACAAATAACCTCTTCAAGGCTGAGACGAGGTAATTACGGGCCATGTATTGAACAGAGGACAAACGTGACTGATGGTTATTGGCATTCTGGGATCACTGGGGGCGGGGCAGAGAGGTTGAAGGCCGGACTAACGCTGTTTGAGCCGGGGAATCATGGACTGGTGACACATTACTGGTGCATTTCGCCCACCTTTGGATTGCTGTGAAACTAAAATAGCCACAAGGTGCAAAGGACCAAGGACCAAGGACTGCTACTGCGCTGCATGGAGCTGGATGTTTAGGAGTTAGCAGGGTGTCACGAGTAGAAGCTGATTTAGGTGAAAGCAGGCTGTGTTTCTTACTTAAAATAAACTAAATGTGAATGAAAGCAATGCCTGTGTCCTCATTTATATTATAGTTTCTGTATTTTAGAATCAGCTGCAAAGATCAGGAACAAACAGGGACAAATCTCTACACGTCTATGTCGGAGCTTCTCCAGGCAGACTGGAGACGGCTGTAGAAAAACAACATGTCTGTTAGCTTGAGAGAAATGTCAGCCTGCTGGTAGATTCTCACTTGGGGATGTTTGTCACAAAAACATGTTTAAAAACTGATATTTACCCCATGACATGGATTGTAGACGTGTTTGTGCAGCCGATGCATGCGTGCATAAGCGTCTACATTTGACTATATCACAAAGCGAGCGTGTGTGTCTGCACGAGCAGGTGTGTTGCAGGCTGCACCAAAGCGACTGTGCTTTATGCATCTGTTGCCCAGCATATAAAGGTCAAGGCTGATTGTGTGTCAGAGGCTAAATAACAAAGGACCCTTGCTAATAAATGCCACCGCCGATGATATTTAGAAAGAGAGCGGTGATGGTCGTCAACAAGGGATCGCATGTGTTTGTGCATCTCTCCCACACTCACACGCCTACAACAGTGCATGTTCAGCTGGCGTGACCGTAACCCAGCCTCCGCCCTCATTATTTTACCATCGGCCTTTACAAACGATTGCTACTGGCTAATGTTTACGTCACCTGACCTCCAGGTTTCACTACAGCAGCAGTGACGACACGATGACTCATCCTGCTCATTAGTGCAATCGACGAGCGGGAGGCATGTATCCACATACGCAGGGATGCTGGTTGAATAATTAGCATATAGTTTCCTATTAATCCAAAGAGCCCAGTTACTTGCATATAAAACTGCAACACCTGAGTGCTAATTTATCTTAAATGGCAGTTAAGGATGTCAAATAAGGAAAAAATAATAAGAATAAGAAAATAAAATTCTCACTAATTCTGCTGCCTGTACTCCTATGACCCAACACTGAGTGCAACAACACAGATTTACATCCTTTCGCGTTGGACTGGTTAGCAGATTTTCTGCCTGTGGCTAGTTTTGCGTGGAGAGACTGGATGAAGCACATCTGCAGTGGCCTGCGTGGATCGACATGTGTTACAACTGCACCACTAGCTGCCATCTGCTTTGTTCACAGTGCAGTGTTCTGGTTGATCTGATAATGCAGTACAGTATGTTCTCCCCTTTTTCCTTTCCTCTGCTCAATATTTTCATACTTTTACATAATTTGGTTCAAAATGATACACGTGTCTTCTACTCTCATCGTCACCGTCTGATTGTTTCCTTTTGAATTGTTTTTAAACTTTGAGTAACTCCTGTGCTAACTGCTTATTTTTCCTTTAAAAATAACCAATATTCAGCACACGCCTGAGGAAAGATGTGCTGTTGTGTTACCTGAAACGTCCTCCACTCTGGGGTCAACAAAGCAGCTTGTTGGACGTCAGTATTTTGTTTATTTGGAGGCTGAAGAGATGTTAATGCCCACTCCCACAGGGCTTAAATCTGGGACTCTCCTACTAGAACTGAAGCAGCTTCCTGGATGAAGGTGAAACGTCTTCAAGCAACTTAAAGGAGTCCAGACGCTTTTCTTTCCAAGCTCCTTAGAAAACTGTAACGTCTGTTTTGATTTCACGCCTTGTACACAGCAGGTGGATGGGTCCAAACCAAAACATACCAAAGACATGCAGCAGACACGCAGCAGACACGCGGCAGACTTGCAGGAGACACGCAGCAGACACACAGCAGACACGCGGCAGACTTGCAGCAGAATTGCAGCAGACACGCAGCAGACACGCAGCAGACACGCGGCAGTCTTGCAGCAGACACGCAGCAGACACGCAGCAGACACGCGGCAGACACGCAGCAGACACGCGGCAGACACAGGGCAGACACGCGGCAGACACGCAGCAGGCACGCAGCAGGCACGCAGCAGACATGCAGCAGACTTGCAGCAGACGTGCAGCAGACACGCAGCAGACACGCAGCAGACACGCAGCAGACATGCAGCAGACGTGCAGCAGACACGCAGCAGTCATGTGGCAGACATGCGGCAGACATGCAGCAGACACGCAGCAGACATGCAGCAGACGTGCAGCAGACACGCAGCAGTCATGTGGCAGACATGCAGCAGACACGCAGCAGACACGCAGCAGTCATGTGGCAGACATGCGGCAGACATGCAGCAGACACGCGGCAGACATGCGGCAGACATGCAGCAATTACAGAGTTTTTAATCGCTGGTTATGAATATGGTTTTTACAGCACACATGAACACATATTGTTTAAAAACCACAGTAATGTTATTGATCTTTTTAATGGTTTTCAAATATGCTCTAAACCGTCTCTCGCTCTCTTCCCTCTGTCTCACACACACACAGGCGCACACACACTTTCTCAAACACAATGACAGATGGGATTTGACAGTTCACTTTGCGTGCCACGCCAGGTGGGGATGACCTTTTAAGACGACTGGCAAAGAGGGAACGAGGAGGAGAGAGGGAGGGAGGAGAGAGTGGAGATAAAGAAAGAATAGCCAGAGACTCCCACAGAGCGCCGTGGAGGCTGTGAGGGATTTGCTCTTTTAAACTGTGAATCTGTGGTCTTTTAGAAATACCACAGCATGCTAAAGTGCTGCTGCTCCAATCTAGTGGAACAAAGTCCTTTCAGTAGCATTTGTTGTTGTTTAAAGAGCATTTCTGTTCAGGTCGTTTTTACTCCGATGCTTTTTCCCTCTTCAGATCGTGCGAGTCACTGTTAAAGAAACTGGGAGGAGCCGAGTCGTCCACGCTGACCCCAGTAAACATCACTGGTATCACTACTTCATCTGTATGTAGCTGCAAGCTGAATTTCAGATGTGTCAAAATGAAACGATTATGCACTTTGCAGGTCAGTCAAAACAAACGAGCTTTGTGGATGTGCACACTTTTGTGCTCCTACTTTTTACACTTGTGTTACTAGAAGGTTGTGTTACTGTTTGCACTTCTGTAACTGTGGCTGCACATCTGATGAGAAGCACAACATGTATGAATCGATGCTAATTCTGTCTAAATCTGAGTTATTGTGCACAGTCGTCCCTTCTGTACCACCATCTCTGTGTATTTATTAGGATCTTGGTTTAGATGTTTCACTCAGCACGCTGAGAACTGCACATTCATTCTGGCACGCTCCGTGTCTGTAAGTCAGATTTGATGTCCTCTGGAACGATGTTGGAACGTTTCAAAGTGAGCAGAAAGTGCTGACGTGTTGACGTCGCTCGTCACGTTGTTCGTCCTTTCCCCGGAACGACCCTCTGCCACGTCAGCGTCGACGAGGGCTGTGAAAGCACCCTCGCGGGACACCTTTACAGTACGCTAACAAACACCCAAACACTGTTATACACAATTATAGCTCTCCACTTTCTGCTAACAATAACAGTCTCATTGCTCATGTGCAGTGTGATGCAGGGTTTTAATAGTTTTGCAATTTTCATTAGTTTTTATTTTTATTTAGTTTTGACTTCAGATTTTCAATTTTATATCAGTTTTAATTAGTTTTTACCAATTGTTTGCTAGTTTAGTTTAGTTTTTATTTTTTTGAAAATCCTTAGTTTCAGTTTAGTTTTGATTAGTTTCAGTTATAGTTTTAGTTGTGTTTGCAATAATTAAGTGTAACAAAATCCCAGTTTCATCATATCAGTCATTCTGCTCATCCTTGGGTATGTTGCTATTCCAGCTACCATACTGCACCCTGGACAGGTCGCCTGTCTGTCGCAGGGCTAACACGCAGAGACAGACAACTCACATTCCCACCTATGGGTTCTTTAAATAAATAAATAAAGGCAGATGAACAACCATTGATACCAGGCAACTATAAAACGTATATCTTGGCCCCAATGAGACTATTAACTCTCGCAGCACCGGGTGTTCGTAATTTTGGTTCAAGTGAATTGATAAACTTTTTGAAGGTAATTGACTCACACAGTTGTGTAGATATCCCCGTCCTGTTGTCTCGGGATGCATCACGCTGCCTTGCCTGGGGTTAGCTTCTGTTTTCTGGGGATGAGGGTTGAGTGTGCTCCCTTACCTTCTCAAGATAAGCTAGGTTAGCCTTCTTGTGTGAGCTTTTCAAGTGCACTTTAAGGTTTGTGGGATTTTTTTCCCTTTAGAAATGTCCCTCATAATTTGTCTGTTTCCACTACAAGACACTTTATCCAAAACACAGTCATATTCAAAGTAATCCCAAATTGGACTCTGGCTCCCGACTTTTCCTGACATGATTCTGCGCGTGGATGGAGCAGCGACACAGACGACTCGACTAACGTGCTGCCACCTGCTGGCATAATGAGACACAGCAAGAAAAAAATCTGGAAACTAAACTTCATTTTCACCCTTGACTCTTGTATGACACGCACACATCAATGAAAACTAAACACATTTTTGCTATAAATTCAGTTAATTTTAGTTAGTTTTGTGAACACTCATTCCAGTTTTAGTTAGTTTTCCTTTTTTTGTTTTTATTTTTATTTCCGTTAACGAAAATGTTTTTTCACTTCTAGTTTTCGTTATTTCGTTAGTTTACGTTAACGATAATAACCTTGGTGTGATGGCAGGAACAGCCGAATGAGTTTGGGGCTTCATTCTACTGTCCACACTTACTGAGCCAACAAAGGGGGGCAGCACAGACTGTGTCGTGATGGAGATACAGGAGAGAGATTCATTGATACTGTGAGCCTCCTCGGGGAATTGGCTCCACGCTGCACGACCCAGAGGTTTCCTGCTTTACTGCATCGTAACACAGTTTAGGTAGAATGAGAACGAGACAGAGCCAAATGCAAGAGACAACACTGACTCAATGAAACGTGCAATTGTAACGTGAATAATTCAATTAAGATGCCTTTTTTAATGTGTTGGTGAGTCTGAAGAATTTCTCTGGTGATATTTTCCAAAATATACACAAACGTGATTTTTTAACTTGATGAAAAAGTTCATCGAAGTATTTTCTGTATATCAGAAAACTTTTGGTCAAAAAGCTCTGACAGTGAATTAGTGTATGTTCAAAGCACAGAGGATTAAACGTGACAGCCTTCCTTAAACTGTCTACGTTCTCTGAGCAGAAGCAGAA